>NW_028246874.1:0-191212 GCF_964263255.1 Lissotriton vulgaris
TCTTTTCGTGGCAGAAGCAGTGTGAAATGGCGCTGTGAGCTGACGAGGGATCTGGATGATGTTTTCATACATATATATATATATATATATATATACATATATATATATAGATATATAGATATAGATATAGATATATATATATTACCTACTGGCGGTCGCCAGTAGGTATATATAGTTAGGACCTAGTTACCATAGGAAATTCTGAACATTCTATTGGGAATAACTTTGGTGCCGATTGAGGGATCTGCCTGTAATTTTCCTTAAATTTGCCTCGCTGCTCTCTGCTCCTTCCCTGAAAGTTTCGGGGGGATTCGTCAAGCGGGGGCCGAGAAAATAGGGGGTCCCACAACGTGTTTTCCCCATGTTAATTTCCATAGGGACTTTCTGACAAGGCTACATCTCGAACGGCTGAATGGAATTACACCCGATTTTGCAAAATGGTAGGGACTGGTATGCAGCAGTGCCTTTTGTATGATTGGTGTAAATCCCTCCAGTAGTTTTTGAGAAAATTGAATGTGAAATTGAGTCCAATGCAATTTTCCATAGGACCTTTAGACACAGCTACAGCCCGAGCGGCTGAATGGAATTACTGCAAACTTGGCAAAATGGTAGAACCTGGTATGAAGTAGTGCCTTTTGTATATTTGGTGAAAATCCCTTCAGTAATTGTTGGGAAAATTGACTTTTTTCAAATTATATATCTATGGGCGGGACACGGTGCGCGCACAGGCTTGCTCCGTCCTTGCACTGTCCTTGCACGTGCGCGGACCTTAGCGTGCGCGCGCGGAATTCCGATTGGCTGTTGGACGTCTGTCAACATTCCAGTCGAAATGAGGAAGTATTGTCCGCCATCTTGATTTTTTGGCAGATGATAGTGGTTGTAAACAGAAAAGTAATAGTTGACAAGGAGGCAGGGTAGAGATTCCTGAGCCCCCTAGGTTTTGTCATGGGGTCTGTAAAGGACCCCCAAAGGTTGGAAATTTTTTTTTTTTAATCGCGGGGTTCGCTCAAAAAGACAAAAAAGAAATACATTAAAATAGCAAGTTTCAGTGTTTAGATGTTGGTTGAGTGCAACAATGAGTGATGACTCTTTCACCTTTGGGTTTAGGTAGGTGTTTTGTGTAGAGTTAGTATGGTAATTGGTAGAGAGCATTGGGGGTAGGTTGAACATTATGTGAGTTTGTAAGTGTTGATAGTTTGAACCAATTAAAATGTTACTTTGGTTTTGATTTTGTGTGTGATAAAATGTGATTGGCTGGGTATTTGTATATGTATGAAAAATGTATGAAAAATGAGAGGGAAACACAGCCATTTTGAGATTTGAGTGTTTTGTAAGGAGAACTCTGTTGTTCACTTTAAGTTAATAGGAAAAATGTTTTCTGTTAGTTATTTAATGTTTTTCAGTTATATTTATGGATTGAGTAGGGCAACATCAGATGCAGTGCTTTATATTTTTAATTCTTGCTTGATACTATACACTGTCCAGGGAAACACGGCCATTTTGTGACTATAGTGTCTGAGGTAGTTTTTTGAGGAAATTTTGGTGTTCAATTTCTGGTGTGAGATTTACACAGTAGTGATTCTTCTAATAGAATTTAATAGTTTTTCTCTGCCCTATCTCACTCTTCCTAAGCACTGTTTCTCTTTCTTTTAATATTACAATAACATGATGAATGAAAATGAGGAGCCTATCAACGTCTTCTTTGAAATATCAGCATCGTTTATTGAGGCAACTTATTCTGTGGTGGATATTGATCCTATAGATGAAACAAATCATGAAGAACATGAAGGAGATACCATGGCAGATTTTTTTGATGAAACTCTAGACATGGAATTAATGGAATGTGTAGACATTGTTGAGTTTGACGAATCATTTTCAGACACTTTGACGGATGAAATTCCTGATGAAGAAATCCTACAAGTTCTTTTAGATTTTGAAAATTCTGATAAATAAATGTTAATTTAGTAAAGAAAAATTGTTTTGAAAATTATACTTATTTAAATTTAATTTATGAGGTAGTAGCAAAGTGATACAATTTTGTATTCTTCATGTCCTGCATCCTTTCTTTCACTGACTGTCTCTGGTTCACTAGTTTACAACATAAGTAAGTATATAGAACAGCAAGTGTGTTTCACCAGAGTAGGAACTCATGACCTCCTACACCAATTCTGACCACACATTGAGAAAGGAAGGAATCATGTGAACAAATCTGTTTCTGCTTTCTTGAAAGACTACAGAATGGATTCAATATACCACAATAACTTGCATTACAACATACAAGGTATCTACAGAGGAGACAATGTCCATTTCCATTTAGTTTTGTTTAAAAAAAAAAAATTCCAATAGGTCCGCGCACCGTGAGTGCTCGGTAAATGCACGGTGCGCGAACCCTATCGCCACCATTTTGTGGTTTCAGAAGAGAGTGAAAAATACAACTTAAAAACGTGGGAAGGGGTAGGGTAGAGTGTCCCTGACCCCTTAGGCCTTCTCAGGGGTCCTTCAAGGACTCCTAAGGTTAAAAATATTGTTTATTTTTAAAAAGATAACAGAAAGCACGATAGGTCCACGCACGGGGAGTGCTCGGTGAGTGCTCGATGCGCGGACCTCGGTAAAAGTTAATAAAAAAAATAAAGTTAAAAATCATATTTGAGTGTTTACATGTTAGTTGGCTCTAAAAAGAGCCGTTGTGTTCATTGTGTTTTTTTGGTACCTACAAGTAAGTACCAATGCAGAGTCTGATGTTACAGAGATAGACTCTGTTCCCTTCATCAGTGAAATGTACACCATCTGTCCCATAGATGCCTTACCTGTTGTAACGCAAGTTGTTGTGGTATATACAACCCATTCCATAGTCTCTCATGTATGCAGAAACAGATTTATTTACATGTTTCCTTGCTTTCTCAATCTGCGGACAAAATTGTTTGGACCAATTCCATTTTTGCCTTTGGCATATATTGGAATAGACAAAGGCAGTTTGAGGAAAAAGTGACATCAATTGTCCAAAGATGTCCATCAATAGCATTTCCAGACCAACCCCAGTCAAAGTGCATAAGTCATTTCCACCACAGTGCACAATTATCAGGTCAGGGTGTGGGAGATGCATGAAGGATTTCACTAATGGTATCAATTGGTGACATCTCAATCCTCTCTGGCCAATCCATAAAATATCCACATTTGGTAAATCAAGGTTTAAAATTCCTCTGTTTGTTGCATACCTTTTAGACCAGAATACAAAGCTGTGTCCTACAAACCATACTGAAAGCATGTTCAAAGCAGATCTGGTTGTACTCAGATGAGGCTGTAAATGAAATGGGAGTTGGAAAGCTTGCAGTTTAGAACTAAAAGAGGAGGACATTCACTGCACTTGAAGCTTAAGAAATGATTGGTGCTTTCTGAAAATGCAAAAGAGCATATTAGGGTGCATAGTTTTGTTTTTTAAAAGAAGCAATTCTAATGGTTCAGAAAAGGTCATTGAAAGGAACATTGCACATGATTAGCTGTTATGTTGAAAGCTCTAACAACCTTGCTGGATTCATTTGCAACATAGTATGATGAACTTTTAAACTCTGTTCTTCCTTAGGTGGGAGTTATCATGGTAACAGGTTGACTGAGCAGTAGGGGGATGGGTGAATATTATGTGAGTTTGAAAGTGTGGAAATGTAGAACCAATTGAAATGTTAGTTTAGTTTTGAAATAGTGTGGGAAGACATTTCATTGGTTATGAGCAGAAATAAGTGAGCAGAATGAGTGGGAAACTGTGCCATTTCTGTTTCCAGTGTCTAAGCTGCAGTTCAGGGATTCTGCTTAAGAAAATCTGGTGTGTGTTTCACACTGTTCTACATTTTCAAAAGCGATTTTAAATGTGAGTAATATAGAGAGAGTGCTGTTTGCAGTATTGGGAAGCATAACAAGCATATTGGGCTTCATTACTGTTGTATTTTGAAAATGAGTCAGGTTTCTGCATTGTAGTGTAGTGCTCATTTAAATGGGTTGTGCTCTGTGTGCTAAATGATTTACTATGCTAAATGTTTTTTGATAAAGTGTGTGGCTTAAAGATTTTTGACAAGGATCACAGTGAGTATCTGTGTGAATTAAGGAATTATATTTTCACCTTTTTCCATAATGTTAACTGTATTTTCTGACAGTTTGCATCTTCTAGCTAATAGGGTATTATTTTAATTTGGATTGTGTCGTATGTTATGTATATGCCAATGAAACCATTACACTATCTCTATACCAGTATTAATGTTAAACATTGCGCAAGGGGCTTGTAAATATGCCTCTCTTTTTTGTATTTTCTATCTCAATTTATGCCATTAGTAAAATCCTTTACGTATCTCTCAAGGCATTTCATATTCTTGTCTCTGTGCCAATTTTATTACTCTGCATGCATTTTCTGGTTGCACCCATGTCAAACATTGCGCAAGCGGCTTGTACATATGCCTCTCTTTTTTGTATATTCTATCTCAATTTATGCCATTAGTAAAATCCTTTACGCATCTCTCAAGGCATTTCAAATTCTTGTCTGTGTGCCAATTTTATTACTCTGCATGCATTTTCTGCTTGCACGCATGTGAAACATTGCACAAGAGGCTTGTAAATATGCCTCTCTTTTTTGTATATTCCATCTCAATGTATGCCATTAGTAAAATCCTTTACGCATCTCTCACAGCATTTCAAATTCTTGTCTGTGTGCCAATTTTATACTCTGCATGCATTTTCTGGTTGCACCCAAGTGAAACATTGCGCAAGAGGCTTGTAAATATGCCTCTCTTTTTTGTATATTCTATCTCAATTTATGCCATTAGTAAAATCCTTTACGCATCTCTCAAGGCATTTCATATTCTTGTCTGTGTGCCAATTTTATTACTCTGCATGCATTTTCTGCTTGCACCCATGTCAAACATTGCGTAAGGGGCTTGTAAATATGCCTCTCTTTTTTGTATATTCTATCTCAATTTATGCCATTAATAAAATCCTTTATGCATCTCTCACAGCATTTCATATTCTTGTCTGGCTGCCAATTTTATTACTCTGCATGCATTTTCTGGTTGCACGCATGTGAAACATTGCGCAAGGGGCTTGTAAATATGCCTCTCTTTTTTGTATATTCTATCTCAATTTATGCCATTAGTAAAATCCTTTACGCATCTCTCCAGGCATTTCATATTCTTGTCGGTGTGTCAATTTTATTACTCTGCATGCATTTTCTGCTTGCACCCATGTCAAACATTGTGCAAGGGGCTTGTAAATATGCCTCTCTTTTTTTGTATTTTGTATCTCAATTTATGCCATTAGTAAAATCCTTTATGCATCTCTCAAGGCATTTCATATTCTTGTCTGTTTGCCAATTTTATTACTCTGCATGCATTTTCTGCTTGCACCCATGTCAAACATTGCGTAAGGGGCTTGTAAATATGCCTCTCTTTTTTGTATATTCTATCTCAATTTATGCCATTAGTAAAATCATTTACTCATCTCTCACAGGCATTTCATATTCTTGTTTGTGTGGCAATTCTATTACTCTGCATGCATTTTCTGCTTGCATCCATGTCAAACATTGCGCAAGGGGCTTGTAAATATGCCTCTCTTTTTTGTATATTCTATCTCAATTTATGCCATTAGTAAAATCCTTTACGCATCTCTCAAGGCATTTCATATTCTTGTCTGTGTGCCAATTTTATTACTCTGCATGCATTTTCTGCTTGCACCCATGTGAAACATTGCGCAAGGGGCTTGTAAATATGCCTCTCTTTTTTGTATATTCTATCTCAATTTATGCCATTAGTAAAATCCTTTACGCATCTCTCAAGGCATTTCATATTCTTGTCAGTGTGCCAATTTTATTACTCTGCATGCATTTTCTGGTTGCACCCATGTCAAACATTGCGCAAGGGGCTTGTAAATATGCCTCTATTTTTTGAATATTGTATCTCAATTTATGCCATTAGTAAAATCCTTTACGCATCTCTCAAGGCATTTCATATTCTTGTCTGTGTGCCAATTTTATTACTCTGCATACATTTTCTGCTTGCACCCATGTCAAACATTGCGCAAGGGGCTTGTAAATATGCCTCTCTTTTTTGTATTTTTTATCTCAATTTACGCTATTAGTAAAATCCTTTACGCATCTCTCACAGCATTTCATATTCTTTTCTGTGTGCCAATTTTATCACTCTGCATGCATTTACTGCTTGTATCCATGTTAAACATTGTGCAAGGGGTTTGTAAATATGCCCCTCTTTATCTTATATTCCATCTCAATTGATGCCATCAGTGAAATCCTTTATGCATCTCCCACACCATTTCATATTGTTTTCTACCTGCTATTCCTATCCCTCTCCATATATTCACTGCTTGTACCCATGTTAAAGGTTGCGCAAGGCGCTTGTAGAAAAGGAGCATATTTACAAGCCAAATTAAACTATTAGCACTATCTCTGTACCAGCATTGAATCCAAGCATGAGAAACACTTTAAAAAGAAGTGTACCCTGTAAGCTAAAAGATACAAACTGTGAGCACACACAGCTAACATTATGGAAAAAGATGAAAATATAATTCCTTAATTCACATACACACTCAGTGTGTTCCTTGTCAAAAAACGTAAGGCCAGACATTTCAACCAAAAAACATTTAGAATGGTAAATCGTTTTAGACACAGAGAGTGAGATGAGACACACACACAAACAGACAGATGGTGTAGGCAGAGATTGAGATGACACACACATACAAACAGAGGGATGGTGGAAAGAGAGAGTGAGATGAGGCATGCAAAAAGGGAGATGGTGCAGGCAGAGAGTGATATGAGACACACAAAGAGAGATGTGAACTAGTGTTTATATTGTTTAGTTAATGTAATTGCTATGTGCTATGTTAGTAGTGGTGTATAATATGTCCTATTTTTCTTTTCAACAGATTGTAAATATCTACAAAGTCATAATAGATTATGCCTACCAAAAACCGCAAACAAAGAGTTTATAAGCAAGCTTTATCAATCAAGAGGACTGAATTAGAAGATTCATCCAGAAGACAATCTTCAGAGAAAAGAAAAAATGCTCCTGGAGTTCTGGACTTTTTGGTTCCGTCCAGAGGTGTCAGGGAACAACACCCAAAGACCCCGGAGTTCCACCTGCCTTGGTGCGCAAATGAACAGAAACACGGGCTTCTCGATGGTGGCGTCAAAGACCAAAGGTTTATTACTGCAGGGACACAGAAGTCACAGAAACTACGCATGGGCAGTGTCTAGGAGCCTGTTCGATTTGTATATTGAGGGTTGCTCCTTATATACTAAAAATTGTGCTTCAGGCAAATATTTCACATGTTAGTACATTCCTAAACCTTTGTGTCTTAAACAATAAATATTTGGCGTTACACAGGAACTGTCGATAATATCTGATGCCAAACATCACGAAGAGGGGTTCAGACTAGTCCATCACAATCCCTTGTCAATATTGCATTCAAGAGCCGGACCGCCTCATCGTAAATTTTGTTACCTCCCCCTAATAAAGGCCCAGAAGGAAAGGAGCAGAGCCAGGTGCAGAAGATAGGAAAGCGGGATAAGAGATGTTTGTGGGTTGTAAATGGGCAAGGCTACCGGCTTCGGCCGCCTAATCATGATCGGGACAATGGACACGAGAACCAGTTCAGGTGGGCTAGCCTCGGGCAGAGGAGGCAGCCTTTGTTGAGTCATGCAGCTACAGCGTGATCTGGTTTAAGGTACACGTGTCATGAAAGAGGTGAATCTCCGGCTAAGGCTACGTGTCCTTAATCGAAATGAAGTGATCAGAGGTTATTGCGTATGTGAGGGCAAGAAACACAAAATGGCGGACATGATCTAAGATGGATGCCGTGGGTAGATCAGAAATGTGTTCATAACGGGAGTGCTCTTGCTCGTATCGTAGCGAAAACACCAGGATATGCTAAATGGATCATTTGCGGTTCGCTGATACTAATATTATGTATTTCCGACAATATTGAAAACACGGGTTCAAATCGTCACGGAACCTCAGACCCTCCTTTTGCCCTTACATAGGCAATTACTCAGTCTATATCAGAGTCTAGTTCTATACTCATCAGGTCAGTGACATGTTGTTGTATCATCATCCTTTCTCGTGCCTTTTCTCCAATTGCAGGTGGTTTCCTAAAACAAGTTGCAGCACAAAGACTACACAGAGCGGGACCACACTGGATAATCAGGCAGCATGAGAATAGGAATACTAAGATGACACCGATGATCATTAGAACCTTCCACCCCCATGCTGAGATCAGAGTCCAAAACCACTCCATAAAGGACCAGTTTCCCTTGTCTACATGTATAGAGTCGGAAATCTTGTGTAGCTTAGAGATCGCCTCATAGACCGTTGGAGCATTATTAGGAATAAAAACACAGCAGCTCGATTGGATCATTCTACATACCCCACCTCGATCTGCAAGTATGACATCTAGAACCATACGGTTCTGCAACGTCATGAGTCTATCCGCCTGAAGCTCAGCTGTCAAATTACTAAGGGCACCAGCAGTTTCAGTAATAGTAGATTCAACTACCCGTGTTAGCTGACGTATGTTTCTACTATTGGCCATAGGCCCCCAGAACGGAAGGAAGCCTTTGAAGAAGTCTCCAGCTTCCTGACCAGCAGTATCTTCCTTGCTGAAGACACCTCTCGCTATTCTGGTTCTGTGGTAATCAGATGAAGCAGTGTATGTTGGAGGCAACAATCGAGCAATATAGCATGAACCTGAAAAGTCAGCAGGTAACCATGTATATGCCCGGTCTCGACAAATGAAGTAGGTACCCCTAGCAGTAAGGAAGGCAGGGGAAGAGTTAGCCGGAAACACATAAGTCTCAACGCACTCACTCCTCCCTAGCTGAGCTCTCGGATTTCTCCCGTTACCTTGCAAACAGACCTGACCTCGGTGAGGTACGACCCAGATTGGAGTTGAGCTTTTACGCTTGCTTTCTCCTAAACTAAGGCGATACTCTGAAGTATTCCAACTTAAATACACTCGCAGTTCGTCTCTAGGGTATGATGGAGTATTATTGACATCCTTGATCATGTCAATAATTCCCTGGACTAAAGCTTTGTTGGCAGAGTTATATCTAGTGGAACGTGGTGGACGTGGAGGATAGGTCTCAAGGGCATAAGCAAAGATGGTTTGAAGGGCCTGAAATGATCCATTGTAGCTGAAAGGCAAAACCAGATAGGGAATACCTTTATCCATAGTGTGGGGTATCAAGCCACACACCCAGCAGTCTGTAGTGTTAACTACCAGTTGGTGTTGGTGCAAGAGCTGTACAAAAGTGTTGTTAATGAACTCTGAGCGTCGGGCTTGCTCATGTTCAGGAAACGAATGAAAAGAGTGTACAGAAGAAACAGTAGAAGTGGCAAGATCAAGGGGAGGTACTGTAGTAACTGGCACAAAAATCAGATTTATACTAAAGACGATTCCACCCACCAATGTTGCTAAAATAATCAAAAATGTAACGGCACATTGCATCAAAAAGCATTTGCTACGAAGAATTCTGTAAAGTCTGTTTCTGCGAACATAAATCACATTTTCTCGTTGCAGCGCAGGAAGCTCCATCTTCTACAATCCGCTCGCGACCACTGATGATGTGTACGTAGATGAAAATGCCTCTATCAGCCCTGGGAGTTCCCAGAACCAACAGAAAGATCGACCTTGTGTCAGACCCCTGCAGATTCAAACTAGGCACACAGCCACGACCCTACGGCTACCCAGACGGCAAGGCAATTTAAAAACAATAAACAATAGCAAACTTCCTGGCTGAAGGCAAATGTTCAATATATCAAAATCACAATATGCAGTTGCCTGCTTTATTTGTCCATGTTACGTTTTCTCAAGTTATATCTCTGTTTTGCAGGTACTGTCTGATCGGAAAATAGTGTATCACTAGCAGCTGTTGCAGTGTTTAAGTTCGCAGATAGCAAAGTTTCTTCTGATGCTGGAGACAAATGTTCAGTGTTCAAAGTAGTCTTTTCAGGAGGAGAGTCAGGTTTTGAAGTGTCAGTAATCAATTCGGCATCGCTGAAAGAGATGAACTTCGGTGTGCTTTCAGATTCGGAGGCACCAATTCCCTTCTTTACCCAGTCGTCGTAAGGGAGCGGCAGGGGTACACGCTTTACATGTGATGCGTGTACCCAGTGCTTGCGGCCAGCTACACGAACTGCTGTTCTCGTTGTCAGTAAGATCTGGAAGGGCCCCACAAATCTCGGTTGAAGGTTCTTCGTCCTCGCGAAGTTCTTGATGACAACCAGATCTCCTGGTTTCAGCTGATGCCCTGGACTCTCCGGAGGCTTTGGCAAAGCATCGAAAACCTGTTGATGAATAAGACTCAATTTAGCAGTCAAGTCGTAAAGGTAGTCTATCAACATAGGATATTCTAGAGAATTAAATTCCTTAGGCCTTGGCACACCCCAGATATTTGCTGGGCGGCCAAAGACTATCTCGTAAGGGCTAAGCCCTACTCTAGAATGTACGGTTGCTCTCGTTGATAACAAAGCCAAAGGAAGTGCGTCTGGCCAGGCTAAACCCGTGGATGCCTGTATTTTAGCTATCTTCAGCTTGAGGGTACCATTGTAACCTTCCACTAAACCAGCTGACTGGGGATGGTTCGCACTGTGGAATTTCTGTTTCAAACCTAGGCCTGCACATACACTCTGCATAACTTTCCCTATAAACTCACTTCCGTTATCTGACCATACAATCCGTGGCATTCCAAATCTAGGGAAATATTCTTTGAGAAGAATTTTGGCAGTTGATAAGGCAGTATTGTCCTTCAGTGGGTATGCTTCTATCCACCTGGAAAAAGCACAAACCACCACTAGGACATATTTTAAATTATTACAGCGGTCCATGTGAATGAAGTCTAACTGTATCACTTCGAAAGGGCAGGAAGGAGGAGCGAAATGACCAGCAGGAGTTGGAGTTCCCTTGCCAGGATTATGCATCAGGCATACCATACAGTTTTTCACCACTCTTTCTGCACACTTACTGATTCCCTCATTTTTCCAGACTGGAGCCAACATCTTACAGATACCTTTAGAACTTATATGTGCTACTCCATGCGCCATTGTCACTACTGCAAGCACATACGCATCCGGCAACATCCAACGCTGCTGCTCTGTCAAATCAATCCAACATCCATTCGAGTCCAACTTGCCCGTACTCTCTCTCCATACACGTTTCTCTTCCTCAGTTGCTTCTTTCTGAATCTCTTTCACACTTTCCATTGTGTCCTCACACATTCCAGACTCAGCGATCCATCTGGCAGACGTTGCAACATACATTCTATTCATCATGTCTCTAGCTGTCTGTTTAGCAATTTCGTCAGCAAAAGCATTCCCACGACCAACATCATCCGTGATTGCTTTATGAGCACTGCACTTTACAATCGCAACTTCAGTCGGCAAGGTTAGAGATTCCAACAAGTCGTTAACTAGCTGACCATGTTGAATCTTAGTCCCATGGGACGTAATGAAACCTCTTTCTCTCCACAAGCGGCCAAAACTATGGGCCACGCCAAATGCGTACTGACTATCTGTAAAGACATTTACTCTCTTTCCCTTAGCTAAAACACACGCTCTGGTTAAGGCTATTAATTCTGCAGCTTGGGCAGAATTCTGACTCACTCTTACAGTCTCCACAATCGTTTTCAAAGTCGTTACTGCGTAAGCAGCAGTCACATCACCATTCTCCAATTTAAAACATGACCCGTCCACATACAGCGTACCATCTGGATCTGATAATGGAGTATCCCTCAAATCAATGCGTCCTTTTGTCTCCTCCTCCGTTTTAAAACAGCAATCATGTGGCTCGGAATCACTCGACTCTTGATTAGCCGGCAACAACGTTGCTGGATTCAATACATTACATCTTTTGATCTGAATATGACTTGCTAGTAATGTCAGCTCGTAACCAGATAATCTCGCACTAGTAAGGTGTTGTGTCTTAGTTCGGTTCATGAGTGTGTCCACTGCATGAGGAACCATGACCACTAGCATGTTGTTCATTACCAGACCAGCAGATTGTCGAATGGAAGCCGCAGCTGCCGCTGTAGCCCTCAAACAACTAGGTAACGCTCTAGCTACCGGATCTAATGTTGATGAGAAATACGCACAAGGGCGTTGTTTATCACCAAATTTCTGTGTCAGGACACTCAACGCGCAACCTTCTCTCTCGTGAACGTAGAGCGTGAATGGCTTACTGTAATCAGGTGTACCCAATACAGGAGCTGAACACAAGGCTTTTCGTAATTCAGTAAAACTCTCTTGACATTCATCAGACCATGGCACCGGACTCGGAACATTTTTCCCAGTCAAAGCTACCAATGGTTTTGCTAAAAGAGAAAAATTTGGAATCCACTGCCTACAGTAGGAGGTAATACCTAAAAAGGCACGTACTTCTCTCTGTGTGCGTGGAACACTCATTTGCGTAATTGCTTTTATTCTTTCTGGGGTCAACTTCCTTCCCTCCTTTGACAAGAGATGACCTAGGTAGGTCACTTCTTGGCAGCAGTATTGCATCTTGGAAGGTGACACCTTGTGATTCAAATCAGACAAATGATGCAATAACGATACTGTAGCTGCTTTGCAAGTTTCCTTGTCATCGGCAGCCACTAGAAGATCGTCTACGTACTGTACCAGGGCAGAACTTGGAGGAAGGACAAAAGAATCTAACTGGCTTTTTAATGCTTGACTATAAATAGACGGACTTTCACAGTAGCCCTGTGGAGCGCGTTTAAATCTGAAACTTCGACCTCCTAGACAGAAGCCAAAAATATCCCTGCTTTCCTCGGCTATCGGAATGCTGAAAAAGGCATTCTTTAAGTCGATGACTGAGAACCAAGTGGCTGTAGCAGGAATCAATGTTAACAAGGCAGTAATGTCTGGAACCACAGGAAATTGTGGAACCACAATCTTATTAACTTCTCTAAGGTCTATGACAAACCTGTACACTGGAGGTTTCGTAGGATCAGTTCGTTTCAGAATCGGCAATACAGGACTGTTAGACCTGACATCATTGGCTTGAGTCTCTCCTCCATTTTTTTTCTGTTTGCCTCCACTGTTTCCGATGTTTTGCTGGTATATGCTTTGGGCACTGTGCCACTGCTGATCAGTGCCACAGTGCAAGTGCTCCCTATGTTAAATTACTGTATTGATTGAATTCCATGTTTGGCTTATTTGGTTTACTGTCAGTCCCTAGTTTAGTGCACCAGGAGTGCCAGGGCTTGTAAATACAAATGCTGCTCGTGGGCCTGCAGCACATGTTGTGCCACCCACAGGAGCGGCCTAGTAAAAGTATGTCTACAGGTCTGCCATTGCTAGACCTACGTGCAGTCTGGTACTGTCACGCTGACTGCGCAAGTACACCTACTTGCCAGTCCCCAAACCTTCCCTTAACTTCATGTTAGTCACCCCTATGGTAGGCCTGAGGGCAGGGTGCATTGTAAGCATAAGGTAGGACAAGCCTGACAAGGTTGGCATGTCCTAATAGTGAATTACAGCCATATTCGTTTTTCACTATTGTAAGGTAACCTGCTCTCCATTAGTTAGAATGGGCTGCCTGGGTTATTAATGTTATAATCCTAGTTGGCTCGGGGAGCATGGTGCAATGTCGAGTTTGGTATCCCTGAACTCGGGGTTTAATCACGCATCCATCTGTGTGGATGGTTTTTGGACTCTGGGTTTGAAAATAGCACTTTTAGAAAGTGGCTATTTTCTTGTCTAACTATTTCTGGTTTCTGCTGGTTTGGTGTGTGTGTGACAGGAGCTGGGTGGCTCCAGAGATCTGCTGAGTCAGTGTGGGATGAGTGGGACATTTGCATTGAGAGTAGGGGGAGAGTAGCTTCTGATAGCCTGCCCTGCCTGATACAATGCTGGCTCCACCTCCTGCCAGGCGACTGATGGCTCTGTGCCTGCCAGGGACGATCCTAGCCCCACCTCCTGCCGGGAGGCTGATAGCTCTGCTCCTGCCAGTGACAATGCTGGCTCCACCTCCTACTGGGCGGCTGAGGACTCTGCCCTGCACAGTGAATAGGCCAGGTGCCTCTGCCTGGCTACACCCACAACAAACCCAGGATGTTGGGAAATTCCCCTGCATGGACAAAGGGATCAAAGCCAAAAAGGGGTATAAGAGAAGGACCCCTGAACCAAGACTTCAGATCACTTCTGACAAGGAACCCTGAAACCAAGGACAAGAAGCCTGCTGATCCAAGGACTTGCCTACCCCTTCTGCCAGTGTGCTGTTTGCTGGGGGGAATCCTGCATTGCTTCTTTATTTTTGCCAAGGAACCAGGAGAGAGGAACTTTGTGTGTACTCTCAGACTTTGCTAAGAAAATCTCCAAGGACTGGAAGAGTGCCAGTCTCCTGCTGAAGTCACAGGGCTAAAGGACTTCATCATTTGCTAAAAGTGCTTGTTGCTGGAACTTGTGAATCCAGCCTTTCTGAAAGAATCCAGCAATCTCGACGCCGACGGACGTCGCCGAATCCAGCTCGACATCGTGAGTAACGGCTCCAGTGTCCCGCTTCCCCGACGCCGGCCGCCGGGCCCGATCGACGCCAGCAGCAACGCCAGTGAGTAGCGAGTTCGGCTCCAGCTCCAAGTGACTTCGTGTCTGCACCGCTGCTGATCGCATCGACTTCGAAGCCCTCTCGACGCCGTGAGCGCTGCTCACTCTTCGCAACTTCATCATCGACATCGACGACGACGCCGCATCCTGCTTCGCCTCGTGAGCGCTGCTCCTGCCCGACTTCGATCGACGCCGCTGCAGGTCGCCCCGACTCCGAGGCCGGATCGACGCCGGAGACGCGACGCCGGACATCTCGACGCCGCTGATCATCGTGTGCTTCGCTTTTCCAAGGTACTGTGTTGTGGGGGTCAGTGCGACTCCGGGCTCGACGTAGCGCTCCTCGCGGTCGACGCCGAACCTTTGGATTAACTTTGCCTCGAAGTCGTGTAACTCCAGTGGGAGTTACATTGTTGCCAAGAACTGTGTTTTAAAGAAGAAGAGTTGCTTTTGATACTAAAGACTTTTGTGCTAAGAAGAAACTACACTTGAACTATTATTTTTCCTTCCTAGAGTATTTATTAAGACTGTGGTATATTTTTGTCGTTATTTGGTCTTGTGCTAAGCCTTATATAAAAATCCTTATTTTTATAATACTACTGTGTCGTGTCCATTTGTAGTGTATTCACTTTATTACTGTATGTGGTCATAAATGCTTAACGCACTGCCTCTGAGATAAGCCTGTCTGCTTTGCCAAGCTACCAAGGGGGTGAGCAGGGGTTATCTAAGTGTGTGATCCCCTTGCCCTGACTAGAAAAGGTGTGTCCCTATTTGTCAGAAGTACATACCTCTGCCAACTAGAGACAGCCGGTTCTAACATTGGTGGGTCAGCGGTGAGGATTTGAACTTTGCATTTATGACCCATGTGCAGTGATTAGTGTGCGCTACATAGTGAAAGCAGACCATAGCGCAGCCACAATCTAATTTGGAAGGATTCTATTTTTGTTCTCCGCTTTTCTGAAGCTTGATTTTTTGAACACTGCCAGTTTTGACCATGAGTGACAACGGAGTCACTGTCCCTGCTGTTGTTGTTGTGGAGGAGTTTGATAGGAATAAGCTAAAGAAATACAAAAAAGATGAGCTGAAGCACTTTTGCGAGCAGTTTAAAGTTCCTACCACAGGCCTCTCAAGGAAAGATGATTTTCGCAAAGCATTGCAGGCCTGGTGGGAGTCCAGAGATCCCTCTGATGTGGTGGTGGTACCCACAGGGGAAGGGGATGAGGAGGTGCCAGTGAATGGCCCTGTGTCCTCTCCCGGTAGCAGTGTTTCCTCCAAAGGTCTTTCCCCTGAAGAAAGAGAAGAAAGGGCGAAAGAGCGAGCTTACAACATGGAAATGGCAAGGCTTAAGATAAATGGGCAGTTGGAGTTAGAAAATGCAAAAGGCAGAAGAGAAGCTGATTTGGAGATCAAAAGGATAGAATTTGAGAGAGAGAAGTTAGCTTTGGAGCGTGAAACCAGGTTGAGGGAGCTGGATATCCAAGCTAAAAAGTTAGAATTGAATCCCTCTGGTGGCAGCATCCCATCTGTGCCTGCAGAAAGTAGGTTTTATTTTCCCAAAGATGTGATAAAAGATTATCAGAAGAATGAAGATATTGGCCAGTGGTTTAAAGCATATGAGTTAGCATTGTTGGCCCACCGGGTCCCTGAGAAGGATTGGGGAGCGGGGTTGTGGGGTCGCTTTGTGAATGAGGGGAGAGATACCCTGTTAGACATGCCTGTTGAAGATAGGGCGTCTTATGCTCATATGAAAGATGCTTTAATGTTGAGGTATGGCCTAACCCCAGAAAAGTACAGACAAGCCTTTAGAGAATGTAAGAAGTTGCCTGGTACTACGTGGGTTGAATATGTGTCTTTTTTTTGCAGAGCCATGGATGGTTGGGTAAAGGGCAGCAAAGTGGAAAGTTATGAAGCTCTTTATGATTTGTTTGCTTGGGAGCACTTGTCTAATAACTGTTTTCCAGAGCTGCGCCAGCACCTTATTGATAGCAAGATATCTAACCCTAGAAAACTTGCTGAGGAGGCGGACCGCTGGGTCAGTACCAGGGTCCACAAGGGTCCAGTGGGAGACTCAGCCAAAGGTGGGCAGGGTCCCCAGCAGAAGAGTGGGGGGGACAAGGGTAAACAGAAGGAGTTCCAGAAAGGGCCCCAAAGTAATCCCCAAGGGAACCAAGGGAAAGGTTCCCAGCCTCCCCCTGGGAAGAAGCCAGGGGCCCCGACAGGTAAACCTGTTCATAGGGGCCCAATGACCTGCTATGTTTGCAAGCAGGTAGGACATCGTTTTTATGATCCCCAGTGTCCCATGAGGGACTCTAATGCACCACCACGTGCACCCCCCCGTCAGTTGGCGAGTGTAGCCCTGGGAGGGGAGGAGATGGTTGTCCCTGGTGGGAGGGGTCCCGCAGAGATGTCCCTGGTCTCGCTAGGAGACATGGAAATGGTCCCTCCACCCCCTCTGCCTAGTAACACTAATAAATATAGGCAGTGGGTGACCATTAATGGCCATAGAGTGGAAGCTCTCAGAGACACCGGAGCGAGTGTGACAGCTGTCAAGTGTCACTTGGTGTCCAGAGAGCAGGTGGTTCCCCACGCATTCTACCCTGTGATAGCTGCTGACAACTCCCAGAAAGAGTGTGAGGTAGCTCAGGTTCCCTTTGAATGGGGGGGAGTTTCAGGTACTCTTCAAGTTGCTGTAAGGCCCGCCATGCCTGTTGATTGTCTCCTGGGCAATGATTTAGAAGACTCCCCTTGGGCTAAGGTGGAGAGGGAGACACACTTGAAAATGTTGGGTGTGCCAGAGTGGGTGTGTGCAACCACTCGATCGATGACAGCAAGTAAGGGTGTTGATGGGGTCCCGGAGCCTGAAAGTATGGCCCAGGACCCAGCTGGGAAGAGAAGAGGCAGGGGGCGCGGAAAACCATCCCCCGTAGTTCCCGTGGTCCAGGAGGAGGTAGACCCTGAGGGGGATGCCCTGGAGCCCACAGGGGAACAAGTTGCTGAACTGGGAGACCTGCCCGAGCTGACCCATTGGCAGCAGGATGGTGGTCCCTCCAGGGAAGAATTTTGTGCTGAACAAAAGGTGTGCCCTTCTCTTGTGGGTATGAGGCAGCAGGCCTCAGCCCAAACCTCAGGTGATCAGTCAGGGTCACATTTTGTGTACTGGGAGAACGACCTCCTGTATAGCGAGCCTAAGGCTGCTGAGCCTGGGTCAGCCCGTGTGCTGGTGGTACCCCAGCGCTTTAGAGCCTTCCTACTGGGTTTGGCTCATGACGTTCCTTTAGCTGGACATCTGGGGCAGGACAAGACCTATGACAGGCTTGTCACCCATTTTTATTGGCCTCAGATGCGAAGGGATGTAGACATCCATTGCAAGACTTGTCACACTTGCCAGGCAAGTGGGAAAAGCGGAAGGAAGCAGAAGGCTCCCCTCCAACCTTTTCCAGTGGTCAGTACCCCCTTTGACCGGGTGGGGATTGACATTGTTGGGCCCCTGGACCCCAAGACAGCCCTGGGCAACAGGTTCATCCTGGTCTTGGTGGACCATGCCACACGGTACCCGGAAGCCATCCCTCTCAGAACAGTGACGGCCCCCGTGGTGGGACGGGCACTGATGGGTGTTTTCTCCCGAATGGGGTTCCCCAGAGAGGTGGTGTCAGACCGGGGCACCAACTTCATTTCCAATTATATGAAGTCTCTGTGGAAGGAGTGTGGGGTAACCTACAAGTTCACCACTCCTTACCACCCTCAAGGTAATGGGCTGGTTGAGAGATTCAACCGGACCCTTAAAGGCATGATCATGGGTCTTGAAGAACCAATGAGGCGTAAATGGGACGTCCTCTTGCCATGCCTGTTGTTTGCTTACCGTGAGGTGCCACAGAAGTCTCTAGGGTTCAGCCCCTTTGAGCTTTTGTATGGTCACCCGGTAAGAGGACCTTTGAGTCTGGTCAAAGAAGGCTGGGAGCAATCTCCCAGGAAACCTCCCCAGGATGTATACAGTTACATGCTGGCCTTTAGGAACCAGACTAGGCGCTTCAGAGATCTTGCTCAGGCAAATCTGGAGGCCAGCCAGGAAGAGATGAAGCGGTGGTACGACCGGAATGCCACTCTGGTTGAGCTTCAGCCTGGTCAGGAAGTTTGGGTTATGTCCCCTGTGGAACCTTGTGCGCTCAAGGACAGGTGGACTGGACCGTTTAAGGTTGTGGAGAAGAAGAGCGATGTCACCTACTTGGTGGACTTGAAATCTCCCAGGAACCCCTTGAGGGTCCTGCATGTCAACCGTTTGAAGCCCCACTTAGAAAGGTCCGAAGTGGGCATGCTCCTAGCTACAGATGCTGGAATGGAGGAGGAGAGTGAGCCTCTTCCTGACCTCCTGTATGCAAAAGAGCAAGATGGGTCAGTGGATGGTGTGGTCCTCTCTGACACACTGACCCTTGAGCAGCAGCAAGATTGTCGCCACCTGTTGGGGCAATTTCCTGATCTGTTTTCCTTGGTTCCTGGTGTCACTCATTGGTGTGTCCATGATGTGGACACAGGAGACAGCACTCCTGTGAAGCACAAGGCTTACAGGGTGACTGACAAGGTCAGAGCATACATTAAGGAGGAGGTCTCCAAAATGTTTGCCTTAGGGGTGGTTGAGTCCTCTAGCAGCCCTTGGGCCAGCCCAGTGGTCTTGGTCCCGAAGGCTGCAGCGCCTGGTGCTTCACCAGAACTTCGGTTCTGTGTGGATTACCGAGGACTCAATTCAGTCACCAAGACTGACGCGCACCCCATCCCCAGAGCTGATGAGCTCATAGATCGGTTGGGGGCTGCCCGGTACCTTAGTACGTTTGACTTGACGTCTGGGTACTGGCAGATCGCCTTAACTGATGGGGCCAAAGAGAGGTCAGCATTCTCCACACCAGATGGGCTCTACCAGTTTCGGGTGATGCCCTTTGGAATGAAGAATGCCCCTGCCACCTTCCAGAGGTTGGTCAACCAGGTCTTGGCTGGACTGGAGGATTTCAGTGCCGCCTACCTGGACGACATTGCAGTGTTCAGCGCCAGCTGGGAGGAACACTTGCGCCACCTCCAGGAAGTGTTGTTGGCCCTGCGCAGAGCAGGCCTCACAATCAAAGCCAGTAAGTGCCAGATTGGGCAGGGTTCTGTGGTGTACTTGGGGCACCAAGTAGGGAGCGGCAAGGTGGCCCCCCTGCAACCCAAGATTGATACCATCCTGGCTTGGGCACCGCCCAAAACCCAAACTCAGGTGAGAGCCTTCTTAGGTCTCACGGGTTACTACAGGAGGTTCGTCAAGGATTATGGTAACATTGTGCACCCCTTGACGTCGCTGACTTCCAGGAAGCAGCCACGAAATGTGATCTGGACTGACGCCTGTCAGACGGCCTTTGACACCCTGAAAGCTGCAATGTGCACAGCACCTATACTCCAGGCACCCGACTTTTCTAAAGAATTCGTTGTCCAGACGGACGCTTCAGAGCATGGCGTGGGGGCTGTTCTAGCTCAGGTGAATGAAGAGGGCCGAGACTTACCTGTAGCCTTCATCAGCAGGAGGTTACTTCCCAGGGAACAGAAGTGGAGTGCGATAGAGCGAGAAGCATTTGCTGTGGTCTGGGCGCTGAAGAAGCTAAGACCCTACCTGTTTGGGACTCACTTCCGGGTTCAGACAGACCACAGGCCCCTCAGATGGTTGATGCAGATGAGGGGTGAGAACCCAAAACTGTTGAGGTGGTCCATTTCCCTACAGGGGATGGACTTTACGGTGGAACACCGCCCTGGCACAGATCACGCCAATGCTGATGGTCTGTCCAGATTTTTCCGCCTTAGTGATGAGAACTCCCCAGGGGAAGGGTAGTTCTCCCCACATTTCAGCTGGAGGGGACACGTGTTAGACCTGACATCATTGGCTTGAGTCTCTCCTCCATTTTTTTTCTGTTTGCCTCCACTGTTTCCGATGTTTTGCTGGTATATGCTTTGGGCACTGTGCCACTGCTGATCAGTGCCACAGTGCAAGTGCTCCCTATGTTAAATTACTGTATTGATTGAATTCCATGTTTGGCTTATTTGGTTTACTGTCAGTCCCTAGTTTAGTGCACCAGGAGTGCCAGGGCTTGTAAATACAAATGCTGCTCGTGGGCCTGCAGCACATGTTGTGCCACCCACAGGAGCGGCCTAGTAAAAGTATGTCTACAGGTCTGCCATTGCTAGACCTACGTGCAGTCTGGTACTGTCACGCTGACTGCGCAAGTACACCTACTTGCCAGTCCCCAAACCTTCCCTTAACTTCATGTTAGTCACCCCTATGGTAGGCCTGAGGGCAGGGTGCATTGTAAGCATAAGGTAGGACAAGCCTGACAAGGTTGGCATGTCCTAATAGTGAATTACAGCCATATTCGTTTTTCACTATTGTAAGGTAACCTGCTCTCCATTAGTTAGAATGGGCTGCCTGGGTTATTAATGTTATAATCCTAGTTGGCTCGGGGAGCATGGTGCAATGTCGAGTTTGGTATCCCTGAACTCGGGGTTTAATCACGCATCCATCTGTGTGGATGGTTTTTGGACTCTGGGTTTGAAAATAGCACTTTTAGAAAGTGGCTATTTTCTTGTCTAACTATTTCTGGTTTCTGCTGGTTTGGTGTGTGTGTGACAGGAGCTGGGTGGCTCCAGAGATCTGCTGAGTCAGTGTGGGATGAGTGGGACATTTGCATTGAGAGTAGGGGGAGAGTAGCTTCTGATAGCCTGCCCTGCCTGATACAATGCTGGCTCCACCTCCTGCCAGGCGACTGATGGCTCTGTGCCTGCCAGGGACGATCCTAGCCCCACCTCCTGCCGGGAGGCTGATAGCTCTGCTCCTGCCAGTGACAATGCTGGCTCCACCTCCTACTGGGCGGCTGAGGACTCTGCCCTGCACAGTGAATAGGCCAGGTGCCTCTGCCTGGCTACACCCACAACAAACCCAGGATGTTGGGAAATTCCCCTGCATGGACAAAGGGATCAAAGCCAAAAAGGGGTATAAGAGAAGGACCCCTGAACCAAGACTTCAGATCACTTCTGACAAGGAACCCTGAAACCAAGGACAAGAAGCCTGCTGATCCAAGGACTTGCCTACCCCTTCTGCCAGTGTGCTGTTTGCTGGGGGGAATCCTGCATTGCTTCTTTATTTTTGCCAAGGAACCAGGAGAGAGGAACTTTGTGTGTACTCTCAGACTTTGCTAAGAAAATCTCCAAGGACTGGAAGAGTGCCAGTCTCCTGCTGAAGTCACAGGGCTAAAGGACTTCATCATTTGCTAAAAGTGCTTGTTGCTGGAACTTGTGAATCCAGCCTTTCTGAAAGAATCCAGCAATCTCGACGCCGACGGACGTCGCCGAATCCAGCTCGACATCGTGAGTAACGGCTCCAGTGTCCCGCTTCCCCGACGCCGGCCGCCGGGCCCGATCGACGCCAGCAGCAACGCCAGTGAGTAGCGAGTTCGGCTCCAGCTCCAAGTGACTTCGTGTCTGCACCGCTGCTGATCGCATCGACTTCGAAGCCCTCTCGACGCCGTGAGCGCTGCTCACTCTTCGCAACTTCATCATCGACATCGACGACGACGCCGCATCCTGCTTCGCCTCGTGAGCGCTGCTCCTGCCCGACTTCGATCGACGCCGCTGCAGGTCGCCCCGACTCCGAGGCCGGATCGACGCCGGAGACGCGACGCCGGACATCTCGACGCCGCTGATCATCGTGTGCTTCGCTTTTCCAAGGTACTGTGTTGTGGGGGTCAGTGCGACTCCGGGCTCGACGTAGCGCTCCTCGCGGTCGACGCCGAACCTTTGGATTAACTTTGCCTCGAAGTCGTGTAACTCCAGTGGGAGTTACATTGTTGCCAAGAACTGTGTTTTAAAGAAGAAGAGTTGCTTTTGATACTAAAGACTTTTGTGCTAAGAAGAAACTACACTTGAACTATTATTTTTCCTTCCTAGAGTATTTATTAAGACTGTGGTATATTTTTGTCGTTATTTGGTCTTGTGCTAAGCCTTATATAAAAATCCTTATTTTTATAATACTACTGTGTCGTGTCCATTTGTAGTGTATTCACTTTATTACTGTATGTGGTCATAAATGCTTAACGCACTGCCTCTGAGATAAGCCTGTCTGCTTTGCCAAGCTACCAAGGGGGTGAGCAGGGGTTATCTAAGTGTGTGATCCCCTTGCCCTGACTAGAAAAGGTGTGTCCCTATTTGTCAGAAGTACATACCTCTGCCAACTAGAGACAGCCGGTTCTAACAAGGACTATTACAAACATTTCCTCGAGTTTCTTCAACCACACCTTTCTTAATCAAATCTTGCACAATCCATAAAAGTGCACGTTCTCCTTCACTAGATATTTTATATTGGGGAATTCTTGGAAATTTCACATTTGCTTTCAAAGTTACTACATACGGTGGTATTTCTAAAAGACCTACATCATTAGGACCAGTCGCCCAAAGAGAATCAGGGAGTGAGCGCAGCTCTGGCGGGAGTGCGTCCATTGACAAGTACATCGGAGAAGTGATTCTTTTACCCAACGTAAGCTGTACCCCTTCCGGAGAACAGTACAATGTCGCATATAGTCGTTTTAACAAGTCCAAACCAAGCAGGTTTTCATTACAACCCGTCGTCAAAATCAGGGGTGCTTTCAATTGACACGGTCCAACAGAAATAGACAAAGGACCAGATATCGGGTTGTAAACAGGGGCGCCTGAAAAACCTACAGAAACATTTGTTGAGCCAGACAAAGGTGCGCCAGGGAGTTTCGCATGAATGATAGAACTTTTTGCGGCACCAGTATCCAACAGAAACGGTTCGACTACACCTGATGTTGCTACTGCGACATAAGGCCCACTCTGATCCACTGGAACTGATACTACTCCCTCTCTCTGTCCATGGCTGTCCTAGTACCCATTTTGCTGAAATCCCTCATCCACTTCACAATAGTCTTCAACAAGGTATTGCTGAGATCTATTCTGTTGAGCTGACTGTCCATTTCGTTGATCAAAGTGATTGGAGGGACGATCATTTGTCTGCGGAGGCATAGCACCTCGCCCTCGACCTCTAGAATTCTGCACAAAATCACCACGACCTCTCTGAGCTGCTGCAGCATTATTTTGCGCTAAGATCGGACATTCATTTTTGTAGTGACCCTCTTTCTTACAGTACGCACACTGATTCCACTGATATTGAGGCCTCGTTGAACTATAATCTGTCCTCTGATACGAATTCTGTTGCATATTAGTCTGATTCGTGCGAGGCGGATACGCCTGCTGTAAAAGAACTTTAGTTTTTAAATCTTTCGTTTTCTTCTCTGATTTTTCTTTTTCCTCTTTATCCCTATTTTCGTAGTACTGTGCAGTTGCAAGTATTTGCGCAGTTGTAGAAACAGCCCACGCACTTTCTGAATCCTTTAATTTATTGCATAACTCAGGTAACAAATTATGCACAAATTTATCGACAAACAGTCTCTGTCCTCCTTCAGTGCTCATATCCTGACCACTATGATCTACAAAAGTCTCTTCGAACCTCGTGAAGAAGTCGGAGACACTTTCATCTTTCTTTTGCTTGCATGCGGATAATTTATCCCAATTAACACGTAACGCAGGCATCAGAGTCTTCATTAAGTCAATTATTCTACCTGGAAGATTAGCAATTAGGGGTTCGGGTTTTGCACCACCCGTTTGCTGACCATCCGCTGCAGTGATAGCTGCCCAATCACCACCTAAGGCTGCTTGATGATCCTCCCTACGAATTTTAGCCCACACTGGTTGTGGAACTACATTTCCAAATAACATGTCGATGTCCGCTAAGTTCATTATACAAGCCTCAACTGTCTGTGTTAATTCCTTGTAATATCCAGCAGGATTTTTACGCGGATCTGGCAAGGCCTGTTTCACCGCTAGCACTTCAGCTCGCTTCCATGGAATGTGTATCCACACTCGTTGGAACTGTGCTGGAGCAGCTGCAATACCTGCATTATCATCACGTTGTATTGCTTCGCGCCAGATTGGAGGAACCTCCCTCATAGGATATTGGCGACTTAGCTTCATTTTACCTTTCTCTAAATCTCTCGGCGAACGAAGAGATGGATCATTCCTAAAACTTAAAATAAGTTCCATCGCTTCTTTTATATTATCGCCCACTATCATTCCTGCAGCAAACTCTTTTTGAATTTTAATTAAATCTTCCAAGTCTGATTCAACATCGTCTTCCTCTATTTCCTCACGTAACAACGAGCACATCTCATCAAAGACGTACCGTTGCGTTGGTTCCTTCCACTGCATAAACGTATCTAGTACATCTCTCGTACTATATCTTCTACCTTTCGTAATCCATCTGAGAGCCGTGGAATCTAAAATTCCCCGTTCTTCAGTACTTGGTAGCTGGCTACGTCTCTGAACTGAATCAGGAGTAGGAGTCTTAATTAAAGATTTATATAAAGGAGACAGTATATTAGCAACAGAATCAGTGATTTTTCGACGTACAGAAAGTGGAGTTAACACACTTGCAGACGTAGAGAACACAGTAGAGGTAGGAACAGATAGCGAGGCAGTAGGAGTATCGAGGAAAATAGTTTGTGAAGTAGTAGGTGTAAGCGAGACAGATACAGGTATAGAAGTCGGCAACCCAGGAAGAGGAGGAGCCGTAGGAATATTCACATTAACCACAGGAGGTACAGGAACTTGATTCTGAGGAACAGGAACACCAGGTTGTCCAGCAACCGGCAATTGAACATTTGGCACAAATTGGGCCGTAGCACCTTGTGCATACGGTGGAGGTGACCGTAACAGATAAGACAACAGAGGATCGTTTTCGGGATCCTCTAGTATCTTAGCTGTTTTCGATGGCAAGGCAGGGTAGCACTTGTCAATCGCTAAATTATGCTCTCTAATTGCCACCTCTATAGCCTTTTCGCACTCATTATCTTGCAACTGTTTAGTTGCGTGCTCTAGAGTTAGCTCTTCTTTCTCTTTCTGTTCTCTCTTAAATTTCTTTATTTCTCTCTGTTTGGACTCTTTTCGCCAATAACGGAAAGAATCAAACATTGCCGGCCGGGCTTTCTTCCTAAACAATTTCGCTTCTAAATTATCAAGAATCTCGGGTTCAAAACTACCATGTAGTGGCCAACTAAGGACACCATCCTTCTTAGTATAGCGGACCCACACCTCATTATAGGATATAGGACCCACACCATGTTTACAATATAAGTCATAAAGGGGAGTCCCAATCGGAGGAACCAGACAGGAATCCTCTAATCGTGAGTCATGGTTGCAACCAAAACAAGACAACATTTTCCGACTTACCATTTTCAATCCGGAACACAAGACAAACAAAACACGGAACAAATATGTGCACTCGAACCAAGAACTTAGGCCTACCAAAACCAAACTAATGTATCGATACCCAAACTGAACCAAATAGATTATCGTAACCAGAACAACTAGTGATAATCTTACGAAACCAAACCAAACTAAGAACCGATCAAGGATTTTAACAATCCTCACAAAGTAACCAGCTAGCTATCACTAAATACTTAACTGAGGCACTGAAGACGTCACCAAGGAGAAACCCGTCACGTTTCGCTGTACTAAGGGCTGCACCTCGGGTCCAAGACAGGGCGACGGTCAAGGCAACGGCCCACTGCAGCCGTCCTGAACGGGAACCCTCGTGGAAGAGAACTTCGGGCCACTTTTGCGATATGCCGGGATCGATGAAGTGGGGCGCCTCCCTCGGAAATCTTCACACGAAGCTTCTCGAACTCTTCAGGCTTTTGGACCGGTACCGAATGACGTCGCCCCACGTTGGGCGCCAATTGGAGTTCTGGACTTTTTGGTTCCGTCCAGAGGTGTCAGGGAACAACACCCAAAGACCCCGGAGTTCCACCTGCCTTGGTGCGCAAATGAACAGAAACACGGGCTTCTCGATGGTGGCGTCAAAGACCAAAGGTTTATTACTGCAGGGACACAGAAGTCACAGAAACTACGCATGGGCAGTGTCTAGGAGCCTGTTCGATTTGTATATTGAGGGTTGCTCCTTATATACTAAAAATTGTGCTTCAGGCAAATATTTCACATGTTAGTACATTCCTAAACCTTTGTGTCTTAAACAATAAATATTTGGCGTTACACAGGAACTGTCGATAATATCTGATGCCAAACATCACGAAGAGGGGTTCCCACTAGTCCATCACAATCCCTTGTCAATATTGCATTCAAGAGCCGGACCGCCTCATCGTAAATTTCGTTACCTCCCCCTAATAAAGGCCCAGAAGGAAAGGAGCAGAGCCAGGTGCAGAAGATAGGAAAGCGGGATAAGAGATGTTTGTGGGTTGTAAATGGGCAAGGCTACCGGCTTCGGCCGCCTAATCATGATCGGGACAATGGACACGAGAACCAGTTCAGGTGGGCTAGCCTCGGGCAGAGGAGGCAGCCTTTGTTGAGTCATGCAGCTACAGCGTGATCTGGTTTAAGGTACACGTGTCATGAAAAAGGTGAATCTCCGGCTAAGGCTACGTGTCCTTAATCGAAATGAAGTGATCAGAGGTTATTGCGTATGTGAGGGCAAGAAACACAAAATGGCGGACATGATCTAAGATGGATGCCGTGGGTAGATCAGAAATGTGTTCATAACGGGAGTGCTCTTGCTCGTATCGTAGCGAAAACACCAGGATATGCTAAATGGATCATTTGCGGTTCGCTGATACTAATATTATGTATTTCCGACAATATTGAAAACACAGGTTCAAATCGTCACGGAACCTCACTCCTGGTAATGCACCTGTGCTTCCTGTTTTTTTGCAGGATAACTTGAATGGACTCTTGTGCAAAGGTTATTAGTTTCTGGCAACGAATGCATTGCATCATCAAATTCTTAAGTTCAGGTTGGATATTTGCAACCATTGATGCTTGCATTGGTGGTGCTGTTGCTTCAGAAGAAGTGCTGGGAGCAGAGCCCTGCTCCTCTGATGATCTTTTTATTACAGCTTTACTTCAATTGTTTGGGTGTATATTCCGGACATGGCATTCCAGGCTATAAGTTCCAAAGCTGTACTGTTACTGTGGATTCCCTCTTGAAAGTACTGTGTGACAGATTTTACATGTGGCAAAAGCCGCATTTACCTTTTTCTCTCTTTCTGCTTTTTAAAAAAATTTCCGTACTATGGACTCTCTCTGTGTTCTAGGGGTTTCAGGAACAAACTCTTCTGAAGATGAAGTAGAAGAATGAACTTTTTACACAAAACAATTGTTGCATCTGTGGTTCCTGTTCTTATTATTATCTGTTTATATTCCTGTTCTTCATGATTTGTTTCATCTATAGGATCAATATCCACCACAGAATAAGTTGCCTCAATAAAGGTTGCTGATATTTCAAAGAAGGCGTTGGTAGGCTCCTCATTTTCATTCATCATTTTATGTTAGTGTACTTTTAAAAGAAAGAGAAACAGCGCTCAGGAAGAGTGAGATAGGGCAGAGAAAAACTATTACATTCTATTAGAAGAGTCACTACTGTGTAAATCTCACACCAGAAATTGAACACCAAAATTTCCTCACAAAACTACCTAAGACACTATAGTCACAAAATGCCGTGTTTCTCTGGACAGTGTATAGTATCAAGCAAGAATTAGAAATATAAAGCACTGCATCTGATGTTGCCCTACTCAATCCATAAGTATAACAGAAAAACATTAAACAACTAACAGAAAACATTTTTCCTATTAACTTAAAGTGAACAACAGAGTTCTCCTTACAAATTAACAACTCACCTTCTAGAAAACTGTTGAACAGTAAATTCTGTCTCAATCTCACACTTCAGAAGTATACCTCAAACACTAAAATCTCAAAATGGCTGTGTTTCCCTCTCATTTTTCATACATATACAAATACCCAGCCAATCACATTTTATCACACACAAAATCAAAGCCAAAGTAACATTTTAATTGGTTCAAATTATCAACACTTGGAGTAGGAAGTATTATAAACCAAATAAATCTTTTGTTTTAAGGTCACATGGTTGGACGTAAGCTTAGGGAGCGCTTAGGGAGCACTTACGTAAGCTTACGTTGCGTTTACATTTTATTTACGGAGCGCTTACGTCATCTTATGATGTGCTTACGTGGTATGCACCCTCGTGAGATTTATAATTGTTTAAATAAAGTTATATATGTTGTTTAAAAGTTTAAAATAAACTTGTTCTTTATTATCCCAGTTAATATGTTCCTTTATATTGTACAATGAATATGTAGATGTAATGATTTAGCACACTCGTGAGATTTATAATTGTTTAAATAAAGTTATATATGTTGTTTAAAAGTTTAAAATAAACATGTTCTTTATTATCCCAGGTAATGTGTTCCTTTATATTGTTTAATGAATACGTAGATATAACAATTTAAAGTTTATAAAAGTTTCGGAGGTAAATAATGAATTCCTGTGTACATGCATATCTGTGCATGTACATTTGTGCCATGTGGCACACATACATGCTCTAAAACCATGTATGTGTGTGACATGGCACACAAATCAGATGCAAGGATGCAACAGGGTGTTAAAGTGACAACCTGTCCCCCTTGACAATTCGGTAATTTTATCGATTCGGTATTTACTGATTCGGTAATTGCCATTCATTCCTATTGGCCTTAAGACTTATAGGAATCAATGGCAATTACCAAATCAGTAAATACGGATTCGGTAAAATGACTGAATTATACAGATTTGGTAATTTCAAAAGAGAAATTACCTACATCCGAATTACCTACTCTTAAATATTGAAGTGGTATGATTTGGTATTTATGAGTAGGTAAATCAAGATTACGTACATCTGGCCTATTGAGTTGTAACATATTTATATACATATGTTACATTTCAGTGCTTTGGAAGTAATACAGTATACTATAGGTAAACACCTTATAGGTTTATGCTGTACCACATCCTTATAGATTTGCACTTTGACATTCAGTATGACAAACTTTTACATACAAACATAGAAATGTAGTTCTTTTTTTAACCAGTAGAGGTAGTTGTAAAAAGAACTGTTTGGTATGCACCCTTGCAAGATTTGTAATTGCTTAAATAAAGTTATATATGTTGTTTAAAAGTTGCTTAAATAAAGTTATATATGTTATTTAAAAGTTGCTTAAATAAACTTATATATGTTGTATATGTGGTAAGTCCATGTATGTGTGTGACATGGCACACAAGTCAGAATCAGGGGTGCAACAGGCTGTCAAAGTAATAACCTGTCCCCCTTGACAATTCGGTAATTTTACCGAATCGGTATCAATGGCAATTACCGAATTGGTAAATACCGATTCGGTA
The DNA here is from genome assembly GCF_964263255.1 of Lissotriton vulgaris. Taxonomy (NCBI): domain Eukaryota; kingdom Metazoa; phylum Chordata; class Amphibia; order Caudata; family Salamandridae; genus Lissotriton; species Lissotriton vulgaris. Next base: position 29,907 of record NW_028246874.1, read on the forward strand.
AAATGACTGAATTATACAGATTCAGTAATTTCAAAAGAGAAATTACCTACATCCCATTTATCTACTCTTAAATATTGAAGTGATATGATTTGGGGCCCGATGTAGATAGGCATTTACCGGTCGGTAACAGCTGAATTTGGCCGTTACCGACCGGTAAATGCCTTTTCCTATGTAGGAGGCATTTATTTACAGATTTGGTATTTTTACCGATTCTGTATTTACCGAATTGGTAAAATTACTGAATCGGTAAATACAGACTCGGTAAAAATATCAAATATGTAAATTCTAATGTAGGTAGCACTGTTGCTAGTGCTAGAGGCGTCTAAGAATTTGTTATTTACTACCCAATACATTTGGGTGGTAAATAAGGACCATCTGTGCATGTACACCTCTGCCATGTGGCACACATACATGCCCTAAGGGCATGTATGTGTGTCACATTGCACACAAGCCAAAAACAGGGGTGCTACAGGGTGTCAAAGTGACACCCTGTTCCCCCTGGCAGGATTCGGTATTTACTGATTCGGTAATTACCGAATCAGTATTTGCCATTGATTCCTATGGGCTTCAAGGGCTATAGGAATCAATGGCAAATACAGATTCGGTAATTACCGAATCAGTAATTACCGAATTTTACCGAATTGGTATGATTCGGTATTTAAGAAGTGGTAATCTGGGATTACCTACATCAGGCCCTCGGTATTTTTGAGTAGGTAAATCGAGATTACGTACATCTGGTCCATAGAGTTGTAACATATTTATATAGATATGTTACATTTCAGTGCTTTGGAAGTAATACAGTATACTATAGGTAAACACCTTATAGGTTTATGCTGTACCACATACTTATAGTTTTGCCCTTTGACATTAACTATGACAAACTTTTACATACAAACATAGAAATTTAGTTCTTTCTTTAACCAGTAGAGGTAGTTCTAAAAATAACTGTTTTTTTTGTTTGTTTTTGTTTTGCTGGAAAAACGTAGAAAAATGAACTTTTTACACAAAACAATTGTTCAACAGAAACAAACTATGAAATTTAAAGAAAAAAATTATTTGCTGCATCTGTGGTTCCTGTTCTTCTGCAAAATTACTTCAATGGACTGTTGTCCGAAGGCTACTAATTTATTGCAATGTATGCATTGCATCATTACATTTTTCAGTTCTGGCTGAATGTTCCCCACCATTGAAGATGGCATTGGTGGTACTCCGGTTCTTGCTGTAGATGTACTAGGAGAAGAGTCCTGCTCCTGAGATCTTTGCACCACAGCTCTACTCCAATTGTTGGGGTGTATATTTTTTACATGGCGTTCCATGCTGTGGGTTCCGAATGAATATTTCTTATTAGGATTTCCTCTAGATGACACTGTGTCACAGATCTTGCAGGTGACCAGTGGTGCATTTACTTTCTTCTGATGTTCTGGAAAGCTGAAAATCTTCCAGACTATGGACTCCTTCTTCTTACTTGGGCGAGGGTCCTCTTCAACAAAGCCTTCATTAGAAGAATGGTCAGACTCTGGATGTTCAGCCATTTGGAAGTATTTTTCTGTAGCTAGGAGCTGTAGAAAAAAGGTGTTGCTTCTCTGAAAACCAAAGAAGAATGATGAACATGGGAGGGGTCTTTCAACAATTGGAGTAGGAAGTATTATAAACCAATTAAATCTTTTGTTTTAAGGTCACATGGTTGGACGTAAGCTTACGGAGCGTTTACGGAGCGCTTACGTAAGCTTACGTTGCGTTTACGCTGTATTTACGGAGCGCTTACGTCATCTTACGATGCATTTACGTAGTATGCACCCTCGCAAGATTTATAATTGCTTAAATAAAGTTATATATGGTCTTTAAAAGTTTAAATTAACATGTTCTTTATTATCCCAGATAATGTGTACCTTTACATTGTGCAATGAATACGTAGATATAACGATTTAAAGTTTATAAAACTTTCGGGGGTAAGAGCTTGAAGCTTTTACAGTGAGCGGACTAAGCTCTTACGTTGCGTGCACGTGCGACGTACCCTCGCGAGATTTGTTACTACTTCAAAAAGTGATATACTGTTGTTAAATGTTTAAAAAACAACATTTTCTACATTAAAGCAGATATTGTCTACCTTTAAAATCTACGTTAAAAACGTAGATATTATGTTTTAGAAACTTAATAAATTTGTCGGGGTAAGAGCTCAGAGCGTTTACGGTGCGCGGACCCTGTAATCATATAAAAAAGTGAAAATAAAAATATATATATATTATATTAAATATATATATTCAATGAAAAAACTATAGGTTTCAAGCCTTACATAGTTAGGTATTAGCATTTAAAAAACTTTGGAAATTCACTAAAAAAACATAGGTTTCAGGTCATATATAGTTAGGTATTAGCATTTAAAAAACCTTGCAAATTCACTGAAAAAACCATAGGTTTCAGGTCATATATAGTTAGGAATTAGCATTTAAAAAACCTTGCAAATTCACTGAAAAAACCATAGGTTTCAGGTCTAATATATAGTTAGGAATTAGCATTTAAAAAACCATTGAAATTGCTCCTATGTAGTTAGTTGTACTAACTATATTTCGCGCACCCGCAATCCACTGCTGATGATGTCACATATTACATCATTCATGACATGGTCAGTGACATCACCGATGAAATCTCAAATTACATCACTGATGACATCACTGATGACATCTCAATTGACATCACTGATCACATCACTGATGATATCATTCATGTGATAATACGATGCACCTCTTCACACTCTAATATAACCTTTGATACACCCAGTGTTAAACACAGACTACCATTCTTGAAACCATTGACACACCAATACCAGTTACTACATATGCACAAACTGATTGCTAGGTCTATACACACATCCAATCATTTACCCCTAGTGAAGTACCGAAAAATTATTTACCACCTCCCAATTTTAGTTATATTCACAACCAATCCCATTCCCATTACCAATAATTAGTCAGTTGGCAGTGTAGAAGGTCCAAGCATTTATTAGAACAAACAAACTCTGCCAGAGGAGCTCCTTGCAACCTAACCCCAAGAGGTCCACCAAGAAGACTACTGGCACACTTTCAGGACATCATATATATACAGTTGCATTTGCAGAAACATGGCCCAAGATGGAAAAATACAAGCTGTTACAGTTTGGTAGAGAAAGGAAAGGCCATATATGGCACACAAAGGACTCTTGGTTTAGCTCATCCTAGATTAACAAGGTCGAACGGGTGACTCCCTTCTGCCAGCTCTGAGACAGCCCGCCACACCGAAGGCATATTGGCTGTCAGTGTAGATGTTGACCTCGAGTCCCTCACTCAATTCGCAGGCTCGCAGTAGGGTCATAAGTTCAGCAGCTTGGGCTGATCGATGAGGTACTCGGAATGTTTCGATTACTGTCTTCAAAGTCGTGATTGCATATGCAGCTGTTGTTGTTCCATCTGTTAATTTTAAACAGGAACCATCTACATATAACTCCCCCTGGGGTTCAGCTAGAGGAGTGTCAATGAGGTCGATCCTGCCCTTAGTTTCTTCTTCAGTGCGATAAATGCAATCATGTGTGTCATCAGTAAGTTCACTTGTAGGAAGTGGTAACAACGTGGCAGGATTCAGTGTTGCACATCAAGTGATCGTAAAATGTGGTGCAAACAACGTTAGTTCATATCCAGTGAGGCGTGCGCTTGTAAGATGCTGTGTTTTCGTTTTGTTTAGTAATGTGTCCACAGCATGCGTCACCATCACTGTCAGATTGGAATTTAGGACGAGTCCTTCCGACTGCCGGATCGCCACTGCAACAGCTGCTGCGGCCCTCAGACAGCTCGGAAGTGCTCTTGCGACATTATCCAGTGTGGCTGACAGGTAAGCGCAAGGTCTTTGCTTACCACCAAAGTCCTGCGTTAACACCAAAAGTGAGCAACCGTCGACCTCATGCACGTATAGTACAAAAGGTTTACGGTAGTCAGGAGTGCCCAAGATAGGAGCACAACATAAAGCAGTTTTTAAAGAGTCAAAAGAGGGCTGACATTCATCCGTCCAGGGAAGGGTTTCATGCACATCCTTAGTAGTCAGGTGCAACAGAGGTTTAGCAAGAAGGGAAAAGTTAGGTATCCATTGGTGACAGTAAGAGGTTATGCCAAGAAAGGCGCAAACTTCGTGCTGCGTGCAAGGAACAGACATATTAGAGATAGTAGTAATACGTTCAGGTGTTAGTCGTCTACCCTCCTTCGATAGTAGATGACCGAGGTAGGTCACCTCCTGTCGACAGTATTGAAATTTTGACAGGGATACCTTGTTACCTTTAGCAGCCAAATGGTGCAACAATTTAACAGTGGCTGTTTTGCAGCCTTCTTCTGTGTCCGAGGCAATGAGCAAGTCATCCACATACTGCAAAAGGACATTGCCTTCTGGCAAATCCAGGTCGTCTAGTAAAGCCTTGGCTATATATGCTCGGGCTTTCGGTATAGCCTTGAGGTGCGCGACAGAAGCGGAAGCTTCGTCCAGATAACGAGAATCCAAAGATCTGTCTGCTATCAGGATGGATAGGGATGCTAAAGAAGGCATTTTTCAGGTCTATGACCGAAAAATACTGGGCAGTCGGCGGAATCATTGTAAGGATCGTGGTGATTTCTGTTACCACGGGATACTGTGGTACCACAATCTTATTGACAGCTCTAAGGTCAATCACAAAACGGTAAGCAGCACCATGGCCCTGTCAACCGGAATCAGAACTCCATTTCAAAATCGGGAGAATCGGGCTATTGCAAATATTAGCAGCCGTTTCCTCCACTACCCCTTTGTCAATTAGGTCTTGAATAATCGACAGCAAGGCTCGTTCTCCCGCGGGTGCGATATTGTATTGAGGGATGCGCGGCATTTTCGCGCCTTGTTTCAGCGTAATGTGAACCGTGGGATATCCAACTTACCCACATCAGCATCCCCTGTTGCCCAAAGCGTGGCTTGGATGCCATCAAACTCTGGGGGAAGAGGTTCATTTTTGGCAAAACGTTGTTTCATGTGGTCATTGTAGGGTCGTATTGTTAAATAAACCCCATCGGCAGAACAATGTATGGTCGCGTTTAATTTCTTCAACATATCCAAACCCAGCAAGTTCTCTCCACAATGTAAGGTCAGCAAAAGAGGAGTGTCAATAGTGGCAGGACCGATCGAGAAGGGGAGAGGTTTGGAGATGGGACTGACAACTGGGACTCCCGAGAATCTCACTGAGACATTATTTTGCCCGGACAGAGCCTCCCCTGGAACCAATGATCGAGCAACAGAACTATTCATTGCTCCCGTGTCAATTAGGAAATTCTCAGAAGTCCCCATCACTTCCCCTTTTACATAGGGTCCCTTTTGATTGACCGGGATTGACACTTGGCCCTTACTCTGTCCCTGGCTGTCCTATGCTTGTACATATGTATCCTGATCTTCGTATTCGTAATCATCGTAATAGTACTGCTTGCCCTGATGATTATCAAAATGATTACGGTCAGACTTGCCTGATCCTTCTTCTCTGCGCATATCATTCCGGTCGGGGCCTCCTCGTCCACGTCCTCGCCCTCGGACTGCTCCGTTTTGGGCAAGCAATAACGGACACTGTGCTTTCCAATGCCCCTCCTCTCTACAATAGGAACACTGGTTCAAGCCCACAGTCGGAGCCCCGCCCGTGCCTCGGCCTGTACCCGCCCCTCTGGACATGGGCCCTCTAACCCCTCTTCCTCCTCCTTGGCCCCGGACTACCTGCTGAAGCAATACTTGTGTTTTAAGGTCGTTGGCCTTCTTCTCCACCTTCTCTTTACTCTCGTTCTCTCTATGTTCGTAGTACTGGGCCATGCTTAGAATTACAGAAGGGGTGGAGGTAGTCCAGGTACTTTCCGCCGCCTTTAATCGTGCAGAGATTTCTGGAGCCAAGTTCGTAACAAACCTGTTCACAAACAATCTAGTTCCACCTTCCGTAGCCAAATCCTGTCCGCTAAAATCAATAAAAACTTATTCGAACCTAGTGAAGAAGTCGGACAGACTTTCATCCTTCTTCTGTCGGCAAGCAGTCAATTTGTCCCAGTCAACCTTCCTCGGAGGTATCAAAGTGTGCATAAAGGCAATAATTTTTGCTGGCAAAGATGTTATTTCATTCTTTGGTTTGTCTCCAGGTTTGCGATCCCGGTCCCACCCTTTCAACTCGTCCCTTGTCCCCCCCAGTTCAGCGTGATCGGAGTCATGCACCTGTCGCCATATAACAACAGGCACAAGTTACCCAAAGAATAGCTCAACGTCCGCTAAGGTCATTACGGCCGAGGCCGCAGCTTCGGTCAGTTCTTTGTAGTAGGCGGTAGGATTCTTTCGGGGGTCGGGCAGTTGGGATTTCAGAGCAAGGACCTCACTTCTTTTCCATGGAGTGTACACCCATTGCTCCTGGAACCGGGCGTCTATCCGTGGCCGGGTGATCTGTTGGTTATCATCGCGTAGTTCGGGAACTCCGGGATGATAAATGGGATGGACCTCTCGCATGGGATGCTGCAGAGTCCACTGAGGGCTCTTTAAGAACAATCTGCCTCGATACTGGACCAGGGTGACTTCGTTTTTGTATACTTCATTAGGAGTTAAGTTAAACCTATGGGCCCAGTCCCAAATATCATACAGTATCTGAGGAGCGCTTCCGTTATCAAAGCTAACCTCCCAAGACCAAATGAGGGAATTAGACATTTGAAATATCACATGTTGCTGCATCACCGGTTCTAAATCTTTCACTGTACTCCATATATCAGTCACCGTATATGCGTCACTCCTTATCCATTTGACTGCCTGATCCGCTAACACTTCCTTCTCACCATATGCTACAGATGATCTAGTGAATAGTCGTTTACCATCCAACCCCCCGGGTGCCCCTCTCGGGGTCTGCTCTGCCATACTGGGTGTAGTGCTGGCCAATTGGGACGCCCATGCGGGACTCGGGAGGCTTAATTGCGCGTGAGGGGATGTTAGAGTTTGTCTGGAGTCAGGGATAAGGGTGGCCAGATCCCCTGCAGAGGGGGATGAAGCACCGTCATCACGTCTAAGGGCGATAGAGCCTCGCTGCTCCGGTGCGGAGGCTTGTGGCGCTACCGCCATTGGAACAGGGACCGCGGGGTATATGTGCTGCGGGGCATATGGCGGGGGAGGTCTCTTTTCTAGCAGGTCCTCTATCTCATCTTCAGTTTCATTTCGTGTCACATAGCTCTTATCTACTTGCAACTTAAATCGTCTATCCTCATTCTCAATATTCTTTTCTGTTCTATTCTTGTTGTGCGCGATGGCTTTCTGTGTTAATGTTTGCCCTTGCTGTATCTTGAGCAGCAGCTCTGACCGAATACGCCTTCTCTTTGCCTCTTTCTGCCATTTGTTAAGAGTGTCAAACATGGCCTGTCGGCTGCGTTTAATAAAGAGGCGTTCTTGTAAATACTGAATCTTTTTCTCATCAAAGGACCCAGTTTTCAGCCACTGTAATTCTACGTTATCCTTTGTGTACTTATGCCACAAAGAATTAAAAAGAAGGGGGCCAATACCGTGTTTGCAATACATATTGTGGCTGGGTGTTCCTTCTGGAGGGGCAGGCTGACTTTCCTCTAACCTCACACTCTCTCGGTGAACACAGCCAAAGCATAATTTACTAAAGCACAGCATTTTCCTTTCTCTATTCTACGTGGGCTGAAAAGGAATCGAGTATTATTATTCAAAACAACAGGATCAAATTACATCAATCACAGTTCATTCAAACACATGGCCATGTTCTCATTCAAAGACTTACACACGTTTGTAAAGCAAAACTTTTAATTGGACATAAAACAAGACACAGCTGTTTTATACATGACAGAACAAAGAAAGACCACTATTTTGCAAACAGAAGGTGGAGCCCGTCGACTCCCGACATGGAGAACCCTTTATTCAAATATCCAAAGCTGCAAAGATCACCTTTCGACAACAGTCTTGTCCTTAGACTGCCTGGAGATAAGTTACACAGGTTTCTAAACCACAGACCAACCTACAGACCATCCAACAGTATTCATGGTTCACCTCCCGAACTATGCTGGCTAAGCCCGCTTTTGCAAGCGCCGCTCCAGATCTGTCCGGGTGCTACCCAATCTCAACTGTCGGCGTTCCCGAGAACAATCCGGCCGAGTGAAAACCGCAGTTCCCATAAAAGGCGTGTAATCGCTATCTCCAGTGTTTCCACCTAAATCAAACCAGAGGCATCTGCACGTGCAATTTCAACGTTGCCCCGTCAGATCCCCTATTCAGAGTATCTCCGTGACCACAGGTCACCAAATGCAAAGTACCAAATCCAGAATTCGAAAAGGTAATCCAATAAAAAACAGGACGAAAACACTCACCTGGTGCACACAGGTCTGATTGTACGTTCTCCACTGCCAACTCTGGATAAGGCCAACGTGGCTGGTTCTCGGGTTACACCCGAAGGACTCCAGCGTGGGGCCACTAGCAGCTGAGGTTCTCGTGATCGGGAGGGCGAAGCAAAACCCCAATTTCTCGTTGGTCTATTCTGCAACCCCCCCGATCGGAAGCACCCCTTTTAATGTCCCGATTGTCGTCTGAAATACAGAGGGACGACCCCAACGTGGAGTCCCGGCGGAGTCGCCAACTGAAGTACCAAAAAATTATTTACCACCTCCCAATTATAGTTATATTCACAACCAATCCCATTCACATTACCAATAATTAGTCAGTTGGCAGTGTAGAAGGTCCAAGCATTTATTAGAACAAACAAACTCTGCCAGAGGAGCTCCTTGCGACCTAACCCCACGAGGTCCGCCAAGAAGACTACTGGCACACTTTCAGGACATCAAATATATACAGTTGCATTTGCAGAAACATGGCCCAAGATGGAAAAATACAAGCTGGTACAGTTTGGTACAGAAAGGAAAGGCCATATATGGCACACAAAGGACACTTGGTTTAGCTCATCCTAGAATAGCAAGGTCGAACGGGTGACTCCCTTCTGCCAGCTCTGAGACAGCCCGCCCGCACCCCTTCTGGAATGTGCTTATCAGGCCTCCTCCTGCTACCTACAATCTTGACGGGCCTAACGAGATGAAACAGCAGTTCTGCAACAGTTGGGCTAATTCTCAGGAGAACAACTTTGGTGCAAGGAATGAATGAGGTCTGTTAATGTACGACTCGAGCGAGGCCACAAAATGGCGTCGGTCGAGTCAAGCGAGTGAAAAATGCAGAATGTTGTACAAGCTGAAAATCTAAAATACTGCAATACGGATTTATCCTAATGTTTGCGTGCATATGCTAAATCGTTTAGATACATCAAGCTAATCTTAAAGTATCGATTATATGTGTTGTATAACCGAAAATCGATTCCGGTTCCTCAAAAGAATCACTCATACATACAGTCACTCATCAATACAACACTATCATCTGCACTCAAACACCTATACTGACACTCACACTCTGCCACTCATCCATGGGGTTACTCACACATCTAGTCAGTCATGCAAAGAATCATTCACACATTCATTTCCTCAACTATACAGTTATACACACAACACCTTACTTATTCAAACATATACTAACACATACTTAATTTGTTATACAATTACTGATACAAGTACACAATGATCCATACAGCCACTCGCACAATCAGTGGCTCTTATGTATAGTCATTTATATATGCCAGCTACCCCCACACACACTCAGTCTCCCATACAAATACTCGGGCAACCAATCAATAACACATATAGCCACTCATATAGCTACTGATCAACACATGCAGTAGCTTACACAACAACAGACATACTGATGCACACATTCAGACTGTTTAGTCACTAACCCATGTATTCAGTAAGACACATATAATCACTCACTCATACATTCAGTCATGTACCTACTAAATCTTTCATCCAGACACTTATACATCCACTGACCATGTCATGAATGATGTAATATGTGACATCATCAGCAGTGGAATGCCGGTGCGCGAAATATAGTTAGTACAACTAACTATATAGGAGCAATTTCAATGGTTTTTTAAATGCTAATTCCTAACTATATATGACCTGAAACCTATGGTTTTTTCAGTGAATATATATATATATATGTATACACTGAAAAAACCAAGTCTGTGGCACTTACTGAATGTACGTGGTGGGCTACTTGGCCACCAGGGACCTTCAGGATTCAAGGGGCCTTAATATGGATGTCATAGTTAGAAATTAGCATTTAAAAAACCATTGAAATTCACTGAAAAACCATAAGTTTCAAGTATGTTATAGTTAGAAATTAGCATTAAAAAACATTAAATTCACTGAAAAAACCATAGGTTTCAGGGATGTTATAGTTAGTTGGACATTTCACTCATACAAAACCATAGGAATTCCACTGTTATAACTAGTTCAGCTAACTATTACTCGTGCCCCTGCAATGCACTGCTTATGACGTCACATATTACATCAATCCTGAGGGTCCCTGGGGTCCAACTAGCCCACCAGGTACCTCCAATAAGTGCCACAGAGCTGTGTTGCAGAGAGGTGGAAAAAGGGCCGTGGCCTTAAACCACCTCTCTGCAAGGCAGCCTTGTGGCGCATACTGGAGGTACCTGGTGGGCTAGTTGGCCCGCAGGGATGCCCAGTATTGAAGAGGACTTAGTTCCTCAAAAAAATTAAACGCACCACAGGGCTCGTTTGCAGAGTGTTGCTGGGAGTGGGCGGGGCTTCTGGCACAATGCCAGTCTTATTTTAAATTACTTTTTTTAGAAGGGGTTGTGTGGACCCACTTCTTTTTGCTTTTTTGGGTCCTGGGACCCCATCCCCCAGGGCCTGAACCCTTTTAAAAAAAATAATATTAATCTGAACGAGAAGGGGCCCGTGTGGGCCCCCCTCCTATGGCCAATTCCGGCCCCGGGGACCCCATCCTCCAGGGCATGTCCACATTTATAAAAGAAAATTATGGAAGGGGCTGCATGGCCCCCCTCCTGAGGCCTCTATTGGCCCCGGGGACCCCATCTCCTGGGGTCATCCTTTATTTTTTTTTTTAAAATCACTTTTTTTTGGGAGGGGGGCCACTTGTGGCCCGGGGACCCCATCCCCTGGGGCCAGTCCATCTTTTTTTTTTTTTCAGAGCGGGGCTGCGTGGCCTCCCTCCTAAGGCCAATTATGGCCCTGGGGACCCCATCTCCCGGGGCCGGCCCTATCTTTTGGGGACCCTGGGGGAACAAAATTCCCCCACGGTCCCACCTGCTCCCCCACAATCAATACTTGATACCAAATTTTGGGTACAAAAGGCCATATTTAATTTTTAACATAATCACTCATAAACATGACAAATTGTAAATACTTATTTACATATTGCACAGATCCATATTCACACTTTTAATATTGGCAATCATAAACAATCATCTTCACAAACTAACTTCATTATTCATATTCTACCACTCCAGCATCAAGGAGGCCCTCTGGCTCACATTCCCCAACTGAGAACCACGCAAGGCACAACCCATCTGCATCCTTCAGAGGTGAGCCCCTAGCCCTCTGGTCCTTGACCACCATTTCTGGGCCCACCCCTCTACCACCAGGCTGATAAGGAGGCTCTTAAGGAATAACCAGGGGCCGGTGCCCCATGCCCTAGCTTGTAACCTGGCACAATGGCCTCCCCAGCCGGTGTCCCCATTCTCTCTGTGGAGCGCTTACCATCTCTCCCCCTCAGGGCTGGCCTAGGGAGTATGTAGGAGAACTCCCGTTAACCATGTGGTTCAAACTTCTGTTGCCTCTTTACCGCCACAAGGTTTGACCAGGGCCCACAGGTCCTTCCCCTTCCCCACCACAAAACAAATTCTGTACAAATGACCAGATGCAATTGATCCATGCATCCGTCCCAATGTCTGACAAATGTACTCCATTGTGGTGAAAAATTTGGTTGCCTCTGATTTCTCTGTGCGGTATGCGGCATAAGCGGCCCTGTACTGTGCACAGCTTAGCCAGTTCCCCGTTGAGTCGCCTCACTGACACATTCAGTGCTCTCGATTTTATTCTGGCACCCCATGTTCACTGCGGAATCATGCATGACCAGGTGATCCGGGCCCGTGGGAATGTGCATCCCAACCATGCCAATTCTGTTAGTAGAGCCTCTCTGACTGACTGGCGCCCCAGGACTACCATATCATTGCCACCCAAATGCAGAATAATCAAATCCGGGGACTGGTGTCCCTCCTGTGCTCTCGTCTCCTCTATCAGCCACTGCAGTTACCCAGTTTGCAGGCCGCCAATGCCTCATCAAAGGAACAACATCCCTTTCAAACCCGCCGGTTTCGACACCTGATGCTGCTGCAACCGGCCCGCGGCGCGATACATGAACAAGTTTCCCAACATCCATATCACTCTAGAGAGCATACTAATAGCAGGAAGAGAAATCGAAAAGTCGGAGTGGTCATGGCTGTGTAATCATGCATCATGCTACAACAATTCAGGCCTCACATAGCATTTGAAACATGCGGACGACTAGCGCCCCACCCGCTTCACTTCTTCCACTGATAAGCCTGCTCCTGCCGCTAGCATTGCAGCCCCAAACCTGAATGAGTGGGATGAGTAACCAATAGGGTCCAACCCGAAACTCTTCAATGCGAATCTGAACACAGCCCTAAATTGATATTTTGGACAGGCACCCCTCATGCTCATGTATGAACAGGGCTTCCCTCGTGGGTGGACCACCAAATATATTTCCATCCAGGCACTGGACATTCTCTCGCGCCGGGAGCTGGACTCAGCCGAATCGTGGTGCCTTTGCCCAAAGGGTCTGTCTTGGATTTACGCAATACTACCTGCAGTTCTCCCTGCACCACCTTTGTGTCTCGCCATTGCAAGCCGCCAGCATAATCTGTCTTAGATGCCCCTACTAACTCGCGTAATCTAAAAGCCCCATGAACTGCCAGAGTGAATGCAGTCCCAAACAAGGTGCTCTCATAAACTGAGGGCAAGAAAGCATGTGGAGCACACAGACTGTAAGGCGTCTAGAATCTCCCCCAGAATGTTCAAATCCAAGGGCCTTCTGCAATCCTGCTTGGCTCCCTCCAACCTTGCCCATCTGGAGAGCGCATTTCTGACTAAGAACGCATTCCCCGGGTCCTGCGCTCCTGACAATTTAGCAAAGAAGCCTACTGCTGTTACATGTGCCCTAGCATAAGACACAGGCCTGCCCTGTGCCCTCAAAACCTGCAAGAAACCACATTTTGCCTCAGAAGAAAAGAGGCCCACTACCCCTGCGCGCTGCACAAAGTTCCTGTAAGCTTTGAAATGCTACTGATAAGCCTTCCGGGTGCGCTCGCTCAACGAGGCACCCACCAACCCCGATAAAGCGGGCCTCCAATCTTCCACAGAGATGTCAGGAATACTGACATCTGGTCCTCTGCTTGTGGATGGTACCTCTGGAATTCCTGCAACCTGGAGCGAGACAAAGCGTCAGCAGCCTGATTCTCTGCGCCTGGGATATGAGCTGCTCTGAATAGTAGGTACAGCTTCAAGCAAGCCAATACCAAATGCTTCAACATTCTCAGAACATGTGTACAGTTAGTCTCTTGCCTATTAATAGCTTCCACTACAGCCATGTTGTCAGACCAAAAAACTACAGTTTTATTCTTAAAGAAGTCAGCCCACACAGTAACCGCTACCTCAATTGGGAATAATTCTAAGAAGGCTGTGTTCCTGGTCAAGCTGCATATAGCTAAACATCTCAAAATATTTACATGACACTGCACACCCCATTGGCATACATTTGTCATAATAATACTGGTGGTTCAGCTGGAAACCCAACAAGTGATAATCCTCGGGGTGCACAGGCATGAGCCGGAAGGCTGACTCAATGTCTGTTTTTGCCATGAAGGCATTGGGACCCAAGTCGCGCAGTTTCTGCAATGCCATGTCAAAGGAAGAATATGTCACTGAGCATAAGGATGGGTCTATGGAATCATTTACTGATGCCCTCCTTGGGGCAGATAAGTTGTGAATCATCCTGTACTGGCCTGGATTCTTCTTAGGTACCACCTCCGATGGCGAGCACTCATAATCTAGCAAGGGGGGGGGTAGCGGATGGCCTGCTATCCGCCCCAACGCACTTTCCTTCCTAACTTTTTGCGACACTATCGTAGGATTTGTGTTTGCAAACAGTAGGTTATTGCAATGACTAACACGTGGCACCCCCTGTGAGGGAATGTGAAAACCTGTAGCGAACCCGTGGTACAAAACCTTGGCTGCGGTTCTATTGGGATACTGATTCAGCCAGAAAAGCAGCTTTCCAATCTCAACTGGCATGGGTAACCTACTGTGGGGGTGCATTGTGTTCCCTACTTCTATGCTTTGAATTTTTTATGCAGGTGTGATGGGTACCACAGAATGGGCAGGCATGTTTAAAGGGCTGCTACATCAGTGTTTTGTTGTTCACACTCTCTAACCACACATTCATCTCTGTGTGATCCCAACCCATGTCTATGTCCTCTGCCTTAGCCCATCTGAAATCCCTGTTGTAATCCAGCCATGTCATACCGCCATACATTGTGTGCGCTTTTAGAATTTTGTTAGCATAAAAAATCAATGGTATCACCAGCTCAGGTTTTCTTTCCAACATTACTGTAGTAAATATGTTAAAACTAAACAGCCAATTAGTAAATGACTCCTCCACCCTTGGTTTCCTGTCCTTGAAAGAATCTCCTTTCCCATCCTTTTCATTAGCTTCCTCTTCCCTCCTCTTTGGTCTGTTTAAGGATAATATATCAATTAATTCTCCCTTCCAAATCTTTTCCCTCATGTCCAGGGGAACGTGTGAAGCCAATTAACCTGGTCTGGACAATAATGTGTCCCACCCCCCCAATTGCTGTGCTCCCGCTGTTAGTACTTTTGTTTGTGCTCTCAACTGCCTTACCTGTTGTGGACACTGTTGCCGCAGCGGGTTGTGCGGGGGCCGCTTGACCCACCGCTGAAGGGGCTGTGTTCATGTCTTTGTCCTGCGCCACACCCAAGAGGGCTATTTGCTTACTGATTTCATTGACCATGCTCCCTAAGGCTGGTGGTGCAGCCCATGGTGCCACCAGTGTCCCATTGCCCTGAATCCCTGACGCAGGCGTTACCAATTGTGCTAGCAAGGTTGCTACTGATGCCAATATGCTAGACGTTGTCAATTGTGTTACCGCTGTCGGCATCTCAGAATTACCTGGGGTGGGGGAAGCTACCCCCCTGAGGTGTCCCCTGTGATGGCACTCTCCCTCCTAGCACACCCTGGAGTGCTGAGGCTAGCCCCTGCACCAGAGCTGGGTCCCTCTGGGCGCTCTGCCCGTGTTGTATGGCATTTTAGATTCCGAATGGATTTTCCAGATTCATGCCCTTATATAGGTACAATTCACGTTGCCCTTATATAGGCATAGAAATCAAGCCCTTATTTAGGCATAGCCCATGCAACCCAAATACAGGCATGGCTACTTCCATTCACCAAACGTCACAATGATTTCTTGGAAAGCCAGCTTAAGCCTTTAGCGACTTTCCCTTGCTTGAATATTGATTTCTCCAAGAACTCAGCTAGTTTTACAATGAACATCTATTCCCTAGGGTTCATTCATGACGTTCATATGCCCGACTTTTCGTCAAACATGGCATTCCTAAACACCTTCAAGGTATAAATATACCGTCTCTTGCTATGGCAAAGCACAATGGTTCAGAGCAGTTCGATGACCTACTTGCCCGACGCAGCTCGCAACAGCGAGAGCCGAAGGAAGCCGACTCTTCAGCTGATGCACTTATCAGGAAGCTGCCCTCCTCTGCTGAGAAATCCAGCTCCAGTGTTTCTTATCCCCATTGGGAAATCGAGTCCCGAGACAGAGATCCCAGACCTCCTTCAATCTAAGGTATGGAGCTGATTAGAAACTAGAGAAACCTTTGATAGATTCTTGGCAAAACTAAACCTATGCAAAAGACCATACTTACTTCTTCCCTCCTACTAGACCTAGGTTAGGTACATTGGGGTAGGTGTATTTTAGAAGCACCAGTTGAGTATTTTAGTTTATGTTATTTGTATATGTATTTTTATATGGCTTAGAAACCATACAATGCCCTTACATTATTATTTAATATTACTGTTTACGCTGTATGCATTATACTTTGCATTCTGCCTAATGATTGTAGCAGTTCACCTCTCTTGCATGAGAAAGAAGACGGTTCAATAAACCTTTTATGGAAAACGCCCGTCTCACTATTTCTCTGCAACTCTGTAGAAACGAAGCATGCACGATTGACTGAGTAAAATACTTATCTATTGTTTCCACGACTCTGAGAGATATGTTCCTATTCTTGGGGAAACAAAGTTGTCATGTTTATGTGGTTGTCAGAAACTAATCTCCTTCTTGTGTATTTGAGAAAGGTTCTAGTGACCTCTGAGCTTGCTGGCACCCACTATTAAGTTTAGCATATTCGATAGAGACCTATTGACTTAAGTCCTACGTCAAATTTATAGGATATATTGTTCCAATGCGCAGAAACTATTGGGAATATAGGAACTACACTACATGGCGCCCAACGTTTGGTAAGGTACTAATTTAAACTAGATACTAAAGTAACTCAGCCGTGCTTTTCTCAGAGACCCCTTTTTCTGTAATACTCCAATAGACATCTAGAGTGGGTAAAAGGATAATATCCGCCATAGCTGAGTAGGACGAAAATCCTATGTATTCATTTTCAGTTTGTTCAACGTTGAAGGATACAGTGTTCCAAAATATTGTGCACCTTATCTTTGTTTCCTTGAAACTTGCTCTGCAGTTTTCATTAAACAGAAAAGGTCCCTAAATGGGGATAACAACACCGAAACCGGTGGAGCTGCAGCTAATCCAGCAGCTCTTAACATTTTAGGTTTACAAGAAACCGACGATGATGCTAGAATCATTGCTCCAAATTTAAGGAGAGCCATCACTATAAAACATATGAGAAATGGCCTAACACCGAGAGGTGGTAGGGTAGTTTTTGTGACAGAGGCACATGAATATCACCAGACGGAATTCTAATCATGGATAGTCTTCCCTGAAGCAGATCCAAGAACACATGAGTTTCACTTCTACAAAGAAGATGAACCACAAACAGAATACATTCCTTTCAAGGATATAGAAATTCCACTAACATACCAAGAGCATGCACTCTGGTTTAAAGGCGCACTAAAACATATAAATCACATTACCAGGCTCGGTCCACTAGGTAAACCAGGAGCAACATGGCCGGTTTTAGCCAGATATACTCCACATCCTGAAGTTAATGAAATGACAGATGTGGAACTACGAGCTGAACTCAAAGAGATAATCAAAATCTATAGACAATTGGTTCAATATGTCATGAGGACTCTTACAGTCCAACCAGCAATAATGATTCTACAGCATCCCCCCACCAGGGGAACATAAATAAAATTACACCACAGACTCTACATTCGGTTGTTGGTAAATTACCCGCAAAACAAATTCCATTCTGGATAGCTCAAAAAAGGACTCAAATTGAGGCATTGTTTCCTAATACTACCCCTCATGAGAAGCACAGAATTTTAACAAGCTGTTTACCAATTGGGTTCAAACCACATCTGGAGGACTGCGACACATGGGGTACAGTCTTTGCTGCAATTTACACTAAAATACATGGTGTTCCGTCTATGGCGGTAATACCAGACGACCTGAAACAAATTCAAAATGAATACAGTGCAGAGCCTGCTTTAAATCTAGTTATGAAACTACTGAAAAATCTCAAATCAGTCTCAACAATAACATTAGCCAATATTAAAGGTGAAGCAGCATCCGTGGCGATCCGCCAAAAGTTACGGGAATTTGATGTAACTAAGCAACAACAAGAACTGGCCAGAATCATTGAAAAATCCTATGAAGAATTAGGCAGAGACAGCTTGGGTGGGAAACCAGTCAAACCCCTACTGTCAGAAAGTCCTGCAAAAGTCTTTACTAAAAACACTCCTACTCCTATTAAAAAGAAGTGGGAAAATAGCAAACAAACTTCTAAAGAGAAGCAGTCTCAATCCCAAGGTAGGTCTCCTCAAAAGGAACCCTCTGAAAGCAGGTATAACCTCAGGAATAGAGATAATTTGAGAAAACCTGATAGATATCAAGATACTGATACGCATTCCTCTCGTACGTTTAAGACTTTGTCACAGAAATCCGAAAGAAGGGGACTGTCCGAAAACAAGGAAGAACGCGTGAAGTCCAAAGACGATCAACACGTTCAGAAAAACAAGAAACCTCAATTCACCAAAAAGAAAGTAGCAGATCTAAAAATCAGACATGCCGAGGATCTTGAGGACACAACCTAAGAACGGGGAATGGGCTCAGACAATGTTGGACAGCGCAGCAGAAGTCATCATAGCTTGCAAGAACTTGAGGGAAAATCTGGAGACAGTGGACTTAAATGAATTCATTCAAGTTGAAACTGCAGATACCAGGGTTAGTTCTCCACATAGGTTATGTGAAATAACACTCCGGACGGAGGGAGACATACCAAGAAAAGTGAGAGCACTTTTTTGGGAGTGACTTTCTTAGGGTTATGACATTCTTCTAGCTGAACAAGAATGGCCACCAGAATTTGTCAGGGAGTGCCCACATGGCAAAGACATTATTATGCCAGCCTTCTCTAACCATATTCCAATTCATTTAAAATATACTTATGCCAGGAAATGGGCAGTTGCCCAAGCTCCAGCATTATACAAAAATCATGTAGGATGGGATGAGGATTCTCCTCACCATAAAATCCAGTTAAAAAATCAACCAACTGCACAAAGGCAGTACCCAGTTAAGCAAGAAGCTAAAAAAGAGGTTAGGGAGATATTAGATCAACTTGAATACCAGGGGGTGATTGAAACATGCACCTCGTCCATGAACAATCCTTTGTTTCCTGTCTCCAAACCAGACAATGCATATCATCTAGTTTTGGATTACAGACATCTAAACTCTTGTTGCAAAACATTTGCAGTGCAAAATGCACACAGTGCAGCATTAATGAATAACATTGTGCGTAAAAAATATAAAACAACATTAAATATTTCTAAAGTTTTTTTCTGTCAAAACATTGCACCAGAAAGTAGGTATTTGACCACTTTCTCAATTATGGGGACACAGCGTCACTTCAGTCGTCTCCCTCAGGGATTCAAGAATAGTCCTGGGTTATTTTCAGCAAGGGTACAGAGTTACTACAAACTTATGACGATGAAGCATTATCATATGTGGATGACACCTATCTAACAGACGATGACTTGGATTGGCACTTGAAAAGGGTGAATACAATTATATTGGGATTTGCCTTTGAAGGGTACAAATTCAATTTAAAAAAATGTAGAATTGCCCATTTAAACATCCTATTTCTAGGATATGAGTTATCAAGTGAAGGCAAAAACCTGACAGCAAACTTTCTAGAGAAATGTGCGCTGCTCCAACCTTCAAAAAATGATGAAAAATTTACAGTCGATTCTAGGTTTCCTGAATTTCGTAAGAAGTTATATTCCAAACTACGCAGAAAGGGTTAACCCTCTTTACGAATTAATCAAACCTGATGTGCTGATAGACGCAAGTGAGGTGCAGAAAGAGGAAAGAGATCAGCAGAAATAAGCAACAGAGGTGCTGAAAGAGGCAGGTGAGGTACAGGAAGAAGCAAGAGACGTACAGAAAGAAGCAATAGAAGTGCCGAAAGAAGCAACAGAGGTGCTTAAAGAGGCAAGAGGGATGCAGAAAGAGGCAAGAGTAGTGCAGAAAGAACCAACAGAAGTGCTGAAAGAGACACAAAGGGTGCAGAAAGAGCAAGAAAGTGCAGAAAGAGTTAACAGAGGTACAGAAAGAGGCAAGAGATGTGCATAAACAGACAGTAAAGGTGCAGAAACATGGAACAGATGTGCAGAAAGAGGCAAGATAGGTGCATAAAAAGAAAAGAGGGATGCAGAAAGGGGCAAGAGATCTGCAGGAAAAAGCAACAGATGTGCTTAAAGATGCAACAGAGGTTCAGAAAGAGGCAAGAGTGGTGCAGAAATAGGGAAGAGAGGTGTAGAAAGGGGGAAGAGATTTGCACAAATAGGGAAGAGGGGTGCATAAAGAGGCAGGAAGGGTGCAGAAAGAATTAACAGAGGTGCCAAAAAAGACAAGAGAGGTGCAAAAAGAAGCAAGTAAAGTGAAGGAAGAGGTAACAGAGATACAGAAAGAGGCAAGAGATGTGCATAAACAGACTGGAAAGGTGCAGAAACAGTAAACAGGGGTGAAGAAAGAGGCAAGAGAGGTGCGAAAGAGAAAAGAGTGGTGCAGAAAGGGGCACGAGATCCTTCGGAAAAAAGCAACAGAGGTGCTGAAAGAGACAAGTGAAATGCTGAAAAAAGCAAAAGAGGTGCAGAAAGAGGCAATAGAAGTACAGAAATAAGCAACAGAGGTACAGAAAGAGGAAAGAGGGGTACAGAAAGAGGAGAGTGCAGAGAGAAAGAAGCAAAAGAAGTGCTGAAAGAAGAAAGAGAAGTGCAGAAACAGGCAAGTGAGGTGCAGAAAGAAGAGCAGTGCAGAAAGAACCAACAAATGTGCAAAAAGAGGCCCAAGGAATGCAGAAAGAGGTAGGAGAGGTGCACAAAGAGGCAAAAGAAGAACAGAAAGGTTGGAGGGGTGCAAAAAGAAGGAAGAGAAGCACAAAAAGAAGCACGAAAATTGCAGAAAGATGCAAATGAGGTACATGAAAATGCAAGAGCAGTGCAAAAAGAACCAAGAGAGGTGCTGAAAGAGGCACAAAGTACGCAGAAAGAGCAAGAGAGGTGCAGAAAGAGGTAACAGAGGTACAGAAAGAGGCAAGAGATGTGCAGAAACAGTCAGGAAATGTAAAGAAACAAGTAGAAAATATACAGAAACAGGGAACAGAGGTGCATAAAGAGGCAATAGAGGTACAGAAAGGGGAAAGAGGTATGTAGAATGGGGCAAGAAGTTTGCGGAAAAAGGAACAGACGTGCTTAAAGACGCATGTGACGTACAGAAAAGGCAAGAGATCTGTAGAAATAAGCAACAGAGGTGCTGAAAGAGGCTAGTGAGGCGCAGAAATAAGCAAGAGAGGTACAGGAGGGGGCAATAGAAGTGCAGAAAGAAGCATCAGAGATGCTGAAAGATGCAAGAGGGATGCAGAAAGAGGCAAGGGCAGTGCAGAAAAAAGGACCAACGGGATCACGGGTGGGAGAGAGGGTTTTTTTTTGGGAGGATGTTAGGGGGAGCACGGGTGGGGTCGCAGTGGGAGAAATAAAAAAAAAGTCCTTCTTTCATCTTAATAGTCAGTGGAATTTTACTTTTAGTCTGTTTAAAGTCGAAAGGAAACCTGATACATAATGGTATTGAATGAAATAAAGCTCCTGTCATGGAATGTTAATGGCCTTCGTTGCCCTAGAAGACAAAGGATAATAATTAAATATTAGGAACAATCCTCCTCTGCACAAGTTATTATTTTACAAGAAACCCATTTAGGCTATCTTGAAGCAAAAGTTGTGTTTAAAAAATATAAATGGGTGGAGAATTTTCATTGTTCAGAGCAAACTGTGCATAACAAAGGAGTAGCGATTTTATTTAGATCCAATACAGACTGCTCAATTAAGAATACGTTATCTGACCAATCTGGAAGGTGGATTTTGGCGCAGGTGATAATTGGGGGGGAGGAATTAGCTTTAGTGTCCTACTATGGTCCTAATGTTGATGATCCGGCTTGTTTACCTAAAATGCAGGCCATACTGGCTGAAGTCACCTCGCCAATTATAATCTCAGGCGATTTTAATATCCATCTTAACCCCTCCAAGGATAGGTCAAATCATAGTCGCTCTGTTACAGCTCAACGCATGCGCCGGACAATGATTAATATGATGCATGAGCTAGGATTAGTTGATCTATGGAGCGTAAAGAAGGAGGGTCAACCGGGTTTTACTTTTTTTAGCAAAAAATATGGTCACTCCTCCAGACTAGACTATATCCTTACAGATAGGTCATGTCTGGACTGTTTGGTTGATATCTTTCCAGCCATTTGGTCCGACCATGCCCCAATAATTTTCATCTATTATAAAGCAAAATCCACTATTGCTCCTAGGTGGACATTAAAAAGGGCTATTTTGGCCAATGAAGAGTTACTAACAACTATTAAATCTTCGACTGTGGAGTACTTTGCTGAAAATCAGGCCTCAACATCATTGGAGTATGTTTGGGATGCATTTAAGGGTACACTCGCGGTGCACTGCACAGCTCGATAAGCTCCAAAATTAGGGTAGAAAGGCTGGAACTAAAAAGGTGGAGGAGGAGATCTCTAGATTGGAAAAGGTTAGAACTAATCATCTTTTGGACAATTTTTCTCAAGTCCTCAAGGAATAGGAAGACCTTCGCTTTACATACAGGGATAAGTTGGATCAGAAACTTAAAGCCCAGTGGGCGGTCTATAACATGGAGAACTTCGAATATGGGGAAAAGGCAGGGGCCACTCTAGCTCGGAAGATCAAAAGTGATAGAGTTAGAAATAATATTAATAAGCTAATGATAGATTAGATTTGGTACAATTTCCTGTCATCAGGAAGATATGCAGAGATGTCTCCTGTCTTGGTTTTCCTCTCTGTATAAAGAAGACAGGGCTCCATCTATTGCCTCAATTCAAGGTTGGCTGGATAGTAAAGCTCTGCCCAGATTGTCGAAGGAGGGACGAGATCTGATAGAACATCCATTCTCTGATGAGGAGATAAGATGCTGTTTAAAGAAGATCAAAAACAATAAAGCTGCAGGGTCAGATGCGCTCCCGGGAGACCTATACAAAATTTTGGAAGAAGTTATTGTGCCCAGACTCGGAGAGCTGTTTAATTTTATTCTCAGCCCTGTGGGCAGAATTCCCCCCTCATGGAAGGAAGCAATAATTGTATTGATGTCAAAGCCTGGTAAAGACCCTCTTAGACCTGACTCATATAGGCCTATCTCCCTGCTGAATGCAGACTATAAGATCTTTACTAGCATTTTGGCAGGGAGATTGGGTAGGGTCGCTCCACAACTGATCGAAGAGGATCAAAAGGGTTTCCTACCTCGAAGACATATTCAGGAACAAACTCTACAACTAATTGGTTGTATTGACCTATCAGTGGCACGGTCAGAACTCTTGGCGGTAGCTGCTTATGATGCCGCCAAGGCGTTTGACCGTGTCAGGTGGGTGTATCTTTGGGAGACTTTAAAAAGAATGAGTTTCGGTCTTCCGTTTATTAATGTTCTAATAAAATACTATGAAGGGGCATCTGCAGTTATCCTCCTTAATGGTTTACTGACACCAAGCTTTAGTATACAGAGGGGTACACGACAGGGGTGTCCTATTTTGCCCCTGCTGTTTGATATCTTATATTGAACCTGTGGCTCAGGCTTTGAGACTCGATGAGAGGATTACACCTTTTCGGGTTTCTGAGTTTAAGTGTAAATTAGCCATCTACGCAGATGATCTGCTGGTGTATACCAGTAACCCAGTGGAGGTCTTTCCCGGGGTAGAAAAGTTCTTGGAAGAGTTTGGTCTGCTCTCAGGATACTCGGTCAATCCATCTAAAACTGAGATTATGTGCTGGGGAGTTGAAGATTATGTTGGGAGACATTGTGGGGAGTATAGGTATTTGGGGATTATTATATCCCATAATACAGAGGAGATTCCCACTATTAATCTGAAGAAAATATCTAAAGAAATCAACCGTCTTTTCCTGAAATGGCAGAAACTTCCCCTTACCATCTACGGAAGAGTAAACTTGGTCAAAATGGTCATCCTGCCAAAGTTGATATTTTGGTTTGGGGCTATACTACTTGATTTCCCTGGGAAGTTACTGGGAAACATTCAAAGTATGATAGGGAGCTTTATATGGGCTAATAAAAACTCCAGGCTATCTTGGAAGAAGTTAAAACGGAGGTTGAATAAAAGGTGGCCTTGCCCTCCCCGATATTTCTTTATAATCTCTTGTTTTTTGGTTTAAAAACATCCGTTGTCTACTCTCTTCTCCCCCTAGTTCCAATTGGGTACTGATTCTGGATGCTATGGTTCATTTTGAGGGAGGCAGTGCCGGATTTTTGTATATGTTTGGTGCTCCCAGATTTTTCAAAAAGGTACGATTAAAAGTAATGAGGTCAGAGTGTGGCAGAATTTGAAAACAAAGTGGGGAATAAGATATTATTCTGATTTTGCCCCAATATGGGACTCTCCAGGACTCCCCGCCTGCCTCGATGACATCTTGGCTATCCCTATTAAGAGGGCAGGAATTGGCATCTGGTCCGATTTAATATCACAGGACGAAGTTCACCCATGGGAAGTGTTAAAAGCTAAAACAGGGGGTTCCCTCTCCCACTTCAAATACTTGCAAATATGCTCTTGGTTTACTGCTGAGAGAGACCTTATTGGCGGGAATTGGGAGATCGAGAATATCCTCCAAAATGTTAACCCCAAAAAAAGGAAGTAGGGATTTGGTATAGAGCCGTAATTGAGGCAGAGGAGATGACTTCTCCTCCTCCCTGTAAGCTATGGAGTGTTTCATCTTTAGAAGACGTCTCTGTTGATTTGTTTTTTCCCTCTCTTTATAAGTTATATACGTATGTTAAATCAGCTTCTTTAAAGAAAAATCATTTCTTTGTGGTAAATAGATTGTATTATACCCCTAAAAAATTGATAGATTTGCTTTAACATCAGCTCCTAAATGTCCTAGGTGCGTTTTAATGGAGGCTGATGATATACATATGTTTTTCGACTGTATTTCGTTAAGAACTTTTTGGGGAAATGTGGGGAGGGCGTTGGAGGGAGTTTTTAAATTTAGGAATAATCTTAATCCGACATTAGTTATATTTGGTATCGAGAATAATCCTATATACCAATTATCTAATAAGTTGATTGGCTTATTCCTGTGTTTGATATTAGTAGCCCGTTGAGAGATCTGCAGGCTTTGGAAAGATCCTGAGCCACCACAATATGAGACCTGGTTTAGAGCTGTATTGTGTAAGGCAAGATTGGACCAAGAGGAGGGGAACATCTGTGGGCCATTAATCACTTGGGGCACTGAAATGAGGTTAGTCTAAGTGTACTTGGTCCAATGATTACACCAAGCCTCGCACAAATGAAGCTGGCCTGGTCAGCCTAAAAAAAGAATGCAAGAGCATAGACCCAGGGTGCCCAGTTTGGAAGGTGGACTTTCCTATGCGAATCTGCAGATGCTTAAGGTGAAATGAGGAAATTTTTGAAAAAAGAGAAAAAAAAACAAAAAATAAATAAAAAACCAACAGAGGTGCTGAAAGAGGCACAAGGGGTGCAGTAAGAGCAAGCGAAGTGCAGTAAGAGGTAACGGAGGTACAGAAAGGGGCAAGAGATGCGCATAAACTGGCTGGAAAGGTAAAGAAACAGGGAACAGGGGTGAAAAAAGAGGCAGGAGAGGTGCAGAAAGAGAAAAGAGGGGTGCAAAAATGGGCAAGAGATCTGCAGAAAAAAAGCAACAGAAGTGCTGAAAGAGGCAATTGAAATACAGGAAGAAGCAAAAGAGGTGCAGAAAGCGGCAATAGAAGTGCAAATAGAAGCAAGAGGGGTGTACAAAGAGGTAGGAGATGTGCACAAAGAGGCAAGAGAGGTACAGAAAGAAGCAAAAGCAGTGAAAAAAGAATAAACAGAGGTGCTGAAAGAGGCAACAGAGGTGCAGAAGGAGGCACAAGGGGTGCAGAAAGAAGGAAGAAGAGTGCAGAAAGAAGCAACAGAGGTGCTGACAGAGGAACAAGGGGTTCAGACAGAGGCAAGAGAAGTGCAGAAAGAAGCAACAGAAGTTCATAAAGAGGCAAGAGTGGTGCAGAACGAGGGGAGAGGGGTGTAGAAAGAGGCAAGAGAATTGCACAGACAGGGAAGAGGGGGCAGAAAGAGGCAGGAGGGGTGCAGAAAGAATTAACAGAGGTGCAGAAAGATACAAGAGATGTGCAGAAACAAGCAAAAGAAGAAAAGAAATAGCTAAGAAAATTGCTGAAAGAAGCAAAAGAGGTTTAAAAGGAAGAAGCAATAGAGGTGCAAAAAGACGCAAGAGAGGTGCAGAAACAAGCAAGAGAAGTGCAGAAACAGCTAAAAGAAATGCTGAAAGAAGCAACAGAGGTTTAGAAAGAAGAAAGAGAAGTGCAGAAAGAGGCAAGTGAGGTGCAGAAAGAATCAAGAGCAGTGCAGAAAGAACCAACAGAGGTGTAAAACGAAGCAAGAGGGGTGAAGAAAGAGGTAGGAGATGCGCACAAAGAGGCAAGAGAGGTACAGAAAGAGATAGAGGGGTATAAAAAGTGGGACGAGAAGTGCAAAAAGAAGGAATAGAAGTGCAGAAAGAAGCAAGTAAGGTACAGAAAAAAGCAAGAACAGTGCAGAAAGAACCAAAAGAGGTGCTGAAAGAGGCGCATATGGTGCAGAAAGAACAAGAGAAGTATACAAAGAGGTAACAGGTACAGAAAGAGGCAAGAAATGTGCAGAAACAGGCAGGAAAGGTGCAGAAACAGGGAACAAGGGTGCAGAAAGAGGCAAGAAATGTGCAGAAACAGGCAGGAAAGGTGCAGAAACAGGGAACAAGGGTGCAGAAAGAGGCAAGAGAGGTACAGAAAGAAAAAAGAAGGCTGCAGAAAGGGGCAAGAGATCTGCAGAAAAAGCAACAGATGTGCTGATAGACGCAAGTGAGGTGCAGAAAGAGGCAAGAGATCGGCAGAAATAAGCAACAGAGGTGCTGAAAGAGGCAGGTGAGGTACAGAAAGAAGCAAGAGAGGTACAGAAAGAAGCAAGAGAGGTACAGAAAGAAGCAATAGAAGTGCCGAAAGAAGCAACAGAGGTGCTTAAAGAGGCAAGAGGGATGCATAAAGAGGCAAGAGTAGTGCAGAAAGAACTAACAGAAGCGCTGAAAGAGGCACAAAGGGTGCAGAAAGAGCAAGAAAGTACAGAAAGAGTTAACAGAGGTACAGAAAGAGCAATAGATGTGCATAAACAGACAGGAAAGGTGCAGAAACATGGAACAGATGTGCAGAAAGAGGCAATATAGATGCAGAAAAAGAAAAGAGGGATGCAGAAAGGGGCAAGAGATTTGCAGGAAAAAGCAACAGATATGCTGAAAGATGCAACAGAGGTTCAGAAAGAGGCAAGAGTGGTGCAGAAAGAGGGAAGAGAGGTGTAGAAAGGAGGAAGAGAGTTGCACAATTAGAAAAGAGGGGTGCATAAAGAGGCAGGAAGGGTAGAGAAAGAATCAACAGAGGTGCCAAAAAAGGCAAGAGAGGTGCAAAAAGAAGCAAGTAAAGTCAAGGAAGAGGTAACAGAGATACAGAAAGAGGCAAGAGATGTGCATAAACAGACTGGAAAGGTGCAGAAACAGTAAACAGGGGTGAAGAAAGAGGCAAGAGAGGTGCTAAAGAGAAAAGAGGGGTGCAGAAAGGGGCACGAGATCCTTCAGAAAAAAGCAACAGAGGTGCTGAAAGAGACAAGTGAAATGCTGAAAAAAGCAAAAGAGGTGCAGAAAAAGGCAATAGAAGTGCAGAAATAAGCAACAGAGGTACAGAAAGAGGCAAGAGGGGTACAGAAAGATGAGAATGAAGTGCAGAAAGAAGCAAAAGAAGTGCTGAAAGATATAAGAAAAGTGCAGAAACAGGCAAGTGAGGTGCAGAAAGAAGAGCAGTGCAGAAAGAACCAACAAATGTGCAAAAAGAGGCACGAGGGATGCAGAAAGAGGTAGGAGAGGTGCACAAAGAGGCAAAAGAGGAACAGAAAGAAGCAGGAGGGGTGCAAAAAGAAGGAAGAGAAGCACAGAAAGAAGTAAGAAAAGTGCAGAAAGAGGCCAGTGAGGTACATGGAAATGCAAGAGCAGTGCAAAAAAGAACCAAAAGAGGTGCTGAAAGAGGCACAAAGTACACAGAAAGAGCAAGAGAGGTGCAGAAAGAGGTAACAGAGGTACAGAAAGAGGCAAGAGATGTGCAGAAACAGGCAGGAAATGTAAAGAAACAAGTAGGAAATGTAGAGAAACATAGAACAGAGGTGCATAAAGAGGCAATAGAGGTACAGAAAGGGAAAAGAGGTATGCAGAATGGGGCAAGAAGTTTGCGGAAAAAGGAACAGACGTGCTTAAAGATGCATGTGAGGTGCAGAAAAGGCAAGAGATCTGCAGAAATAAGCAACAGAGGTGCTGAAAGAGGCTAGTGAGGCGCAGAAATAAGCACGAGAGGTACAGGAGGGGGCAATAGAATTGCAGAAAGAAGCATCAGAGATGCTGAAAGATGCAAGAGGGATGCAGTAAGAGGCAAGGGCAGTGCAGAAAAAAGGACCAACGGGATCACAGGTGGGAGAGAGGGTTTTTTTTGGGAGGATGTTAGGGGGATCACGGGTGGGGTCGCAGTTGGAGAAAATAAAAAAAGTCCTTCTTTCATCTTAATAGTCAGTGGAATTTTACTTTTAGTCTGTTTAAAGTCGAAAGGAAACCTGATACATAATGGTATTGAATGAAATAAAGCTCCTGTCACGGAATGTTAATGGCCTTCGTTGCCCTAGAAGACAAAGGATAATAATTAAATATTTGGAACAATCCTCCGCACAAGTTATTCTTTTACAAGAAACCCATTTAGGCTATCTTGAAGCAAAAGTTGTGTTTAAAAATTATAAATGGGTGGAGAATTTTCATTGTTCAGAGCAAACTGTGCATAACAAAGGAGTAGCGATTTTATTTACATCCAATACAGACTGCTCAATTAAGAATACGTTATCTGACCAATCTGGAAGGTGGATTTTGG
Organism: Lissotriton vulgaris; assembly: GCF_964263255.1. Classification (NCBI taxonomy): domain Eukaryota; kingdom Metazoa; phylum Chordata; class Amphibia; order Caudata; family Salamandridae; genus Lissotriton; species Lissotriton vulgaris. The sequence goes on from NW_028246874.1 coordinate 58,678, forward strand.
CGCAGGTGATAATTAGGAGGGAGGAATTAGCTTTAGTGTCCTACTATGGCCCTAATGTTGATGATCCGGTTTGTTTACCTAAAATGCAGGATATACTGGCGGACGTCACCTCGGCAATTATAATCGCAGGCGATTTTACTGTCCATCTTAACCCCTCCAAGGATAGGTCTAATCATAGTCGCTCTGTTACAGCTCAACGCATGCACCGGACAATGATTAATATGATGCATTAGCTAGGATTAGTTGATCTATGGAGCGTAAAGAAGGAGGGTCAACCGGGTTTTACTTTTTTTAGCAAAAAATATGGTCACTCCTCCAGACTAGACTATATCCTTACAGATAGGTCATGTCTGTACTGTTTGGTTGATATCTTTCCAGCCATTTTGTCCGACCATGCCCCAATAACTTTCATCTATTATAAAGCAAAATCAACTATTGCTCCTAGGTGGACATTAACCCCTTGTGTGCGGGGCGTATTTTCCGCCTGTGCTGACTCCGCCTTGCGCGGGCGGAGTCATGACGGAACGGTTCCGTCATCAGCACAGCTCAACCGATGCTGATGACGGAACCGTTCTGTCATCAGCACGCAAGGGGTTAAAAAGGGCTATGTTGGCCAATGAAGAGTTACTAACAACTAATAAATCTTCGACTGTGGAGTACTTTGCTGAAAATTAGGCCTCAACATCATTGGAGTATGTTTGGGATGCATTTAAGGCCCACACTTGCGGTGCACTGCACAGCTCGATAAGCTCCAAAAATAGGGTAGAAAGGCTGGAACTAAAAAGGTTGGAGGAGGAGATCTCTAGATTGGAAAAGGTTAGTACTAATCATCTTTTGGACAATTTTTCTCAAGTCCTCAAGGAATTGGAAGACCTTTGCTTTACATACAGGGATAAGTTGGATCAGAAACTTAAAGCCCAGTGGGCGGTCTATAACATGGAGAACTTCGAATATGGGGAAAAGGCAGGGGCCACTCTAGCTCGGAAGATCAAAAGTGATAGAGTTAGAAATAATATTAATAAGCTAATGATAGATGAGATTGGTACAATTTCCTGTCATCAGGAAGATATGCAGAGATGTCTCCTGCCTTGGTTTTCCTCTCTGTATAAAGAAGACAGGGCTCCATCTGTTGCCTCAATTCAAGGTTGGCTGGATAGTAAAGCTCTGCCCAGCTTTTCGAAGGAGGGACGAGATCTGATAGAACATCCATTCTCTGATGAGGAGATAAGATGCTGTTTAAAGAAGATCAAAAACAATAAAGCGGCAGGGTCAGATGCGCTCCCGGGAGACCTATACAAAATTTTAGAAGAGGTTATTGTGCCCAGACTCGGAGAGCTGTTTAATTTTATTCTCAGCCCTGTGGGCAGAATTCCCCCCTCATGGAAGGAAGCAATAATTGTATTGATCTCAAAGCCTGGTAAAGACCCTCTTAGACCTGACTTATATAGGCCTATTACCCTGCTGAATGCAGACTATAAGATCTTTACTAGCATTTTGGCAGGGAGATTGGGTAGGTTCGCTCCACAACTGATCCAAGAGGATCAAAAGGGTTTCCTACCTCGAAGACACATTCAGGAACAAACTCTACAACTAATTGGTTGTATTGACCTATCGGTGGCATGGTCAGAACCCTTGGCGGTAGCTGCTTATGATGCTGCCAAGGCGTTTGACCGTGTCAGGTGGGTGTATCTTTGGGAGACTTTAAAAATAATGAATTTCGGTCTTCCGTTTATTAATGTTCTAATTAAATACTCTGAAGGGGCATCTGCAGTTATCCTCCTTAATGGTTTACTAACACCAAGCTTTAGTATACAGAGGGGTACATGATAGGGGTGTCCTATTTTGCCCCTCCTGTTTGATATCTATTATGAACCTGTGGCTCAGGCTTTGAGACTCGATGAGAGGATTACACCTTTTCGGGTTTCTGAGTTTGAGTGTAAATTAGCCATCTACGCAGATGATCTGCTGGTGTATACCAGTAACCCAGTAGAGGTCTTTCCCAGGGTAGAAAAGATCTTGGAAGAGTTTGGTCTGCTCTCAGGATACTCGGTCAATCCATCTAAAACTGAGATTATGTGCTGGGGAGTTGAAGATTATGTTGGGAGACATTGTGGGGAGTATAGGTATTTGGGGATTATTATATCCCATAATACAGAGGAGATTCCCACTATTATTCTGAAGAAAATATCTAAAGAAATCAACCGTCTTTTCCTGAAATGGCAGAAACTTCCCCTTACCATCTACGGAAGAGTAAACTTGGTCAAAATGGTCATCCTGCCAAAGTTGATATTTTGGCTTGGGGCTATACTACTTGATTTCCCTGGGAGGTTACTGGGAAACATTCAAAGTATGTTAGGGCACTTTATATGGGCTAATAAAAACTCCAGGCTATCTGGGAAGAAGTTAAAACGGAGGTTGAATAAAAGGTGGCCTTGCCCTCCCCGATATTTCTTTATAATCTCTTGTTTTTTGGTTTAAAAACATCCGTTGTCTACTCTCTTCTCCCCCTAGTTCCAATTGGGTACTGATTCTGGATGCTATGGTTCATTTTGAGGGAGGCAGTACCGGATTTTTGTATATGTTTGGTGCTCCCAGATTTTTCAAAAAGGTACGATTAAAAGTAATGAGGTCAGCCCTCAGAGTGTGGCAGAATTTGAAAACAAAGTGGGGAATAAGATATTATTCCGATTTTGCCCCAATATGGGTCTCTTCAGGACTCCCCGCCTGCCTCGATGACATCTTGGCTATCCCTATTAAGAGGGCAGGAATTGGCATCTGGTCCGATTTAATATCACAGGACGAAGTTCACCCATGGGAAGTGTTAAAAGCTAAAACAGGGGGTTCCCTCTCCCGATTCAAATACTTGCAAATATGCTCTTGGTTTACTGCTGAGAGAGACCTTATTGGCGGGAATTGGGAGATCTAGATTATCCTCCAAAATGTTAACCCCAAAAAAAAGGAAGTAGGGATTTGGTATAGAGCCGTAATTGAGGCAGAGGAGATAGCTTCTCCTCCTCCCTATAAGCTATGGAGTGTTTCATCTGTAGAAGACGTTTCTGTTGATTTGTTTTTTTCCCTCTCTTTATAATTTATATAAGTATGTTAAATCAGCTTCTTTAAAGAAAAATCATTTCTTTGTGGTAAATAGATTGTATTATACCCCTAAAAAAATTGCTAGATTTGCTTTAACATCAGCTCCTAAATGTCCTAGGTGTGGTTTAATAGAGGCTGATGATATACATATGTTTTTCGACTGTATTTCTTTAAGAACTTTTTGGGGAAATGTGGGGAGCGCGTTGGAGGGAGTTTTTAAATTTAGGATTAATCTTAATCCGACATTAGTTATATTTGGTATCGAGAATAATCCTATATACCAATTATCCAATAGGTTGACTGGCTTATTCCTGTGTTTGATATTAGTAGCCCGTAGAGAGATCTGCAGGCTTTGGAAAGATCCTGAGCCACCACAATATGAGACCTGATTTAGAGCTGTATTGTGTAAGGCAAGATTGGACCAAGAGGAGGGGAACATCTGTGGGCCATACATCATTTGGAGCACTGAAATGAGGTTAGTCTAAGTGTACTTGGTCCAATGATTACACCAAGCCTCGCACAAATGAAGCTGGCCTGGTCAGCCTAAAAAGCAAATTGCAAGAGCATAGACCCAGGGTGCCTAGTTTGGAAGGTGGACTTTCCTATGCACATTTGCAGATGCTTAAGGTGAAATGAGGACATTTTTGAAAAAAGAGAAAAAAAAAAACAACAAAAAAAAGAAAAAACCAACAGAGGTGCTGAAAGAGGCACAAGGGGTGCAGTAAGAGCAAGCGAAGTGCAGGAAGAGGTAACGGAGGTACAGAAAGGTGCAAGAGATGTGCATAAACAGGCTGGAAAGGTACAGAAACAGGGAACAGGGGTGAAAAAAGAGGCAGGAGAGGTGCAGAAAGAGAAAAGAGGGGTGCAAAAATGGGCAAGAGATCTGCAGAAAAAAAGCAACAGAAGTGCTGAAAGAGGCAAGTGAAATACAGGAAGAAGCAAAAGAGGTGCAGAAATCGGCAATAGAAGTGCAAATAGAAGCAAGAGGGGTGTACAAAGAGGTAGGAGAGGTGCACAAAGAGGCAAGAGAGGTACAGAAAGAAGCAAGAGCAGTGAAAACAGAATCAACAGAGGTGCTGAAAGAGGCAACAGAGGTGCTGACAGAGGAACAAGGGGTTCAGAAAGAGGCAAGAGAAGTGCAGAAAGAAGCAACAGAAGTTCATAAAGAGGCAAGAGTGGTGCAGAACGAGGGGAGAGAGGTGTAGAAAGAGGCAAGAGAGTTGCACAGACAGGGAAGAGGGGGCAGAAAGAGGCAGGAGGGGTGCAGAAAGAATTAACAGAGGTGCAGAAAGATACAAGAGAGGTGCAGAAACAACCAAAAGAAGAAAAGAAAGAGCTAAGAAAATTGCTGAAAGAAGCAACAGAGGTTTAAAAGGAAGAAGCAATAGAGGTGCAAAAAGACGCAAGAGAGGTGCAGAAACAAGCAAGAAAAGTGCAGAAACAGCTAAAAGAATTGCTGAAAGAAGCAACAGAGGTTTAGAAAGAAGAAAGAGAAGTGCAGAAAGAGGCAAGTGAGGTGCAGAAAGAAGCAAGAGCAGTGCAGAAAGAACCAAAAGAGGTACTGAAAGAGGTGCATATGGTGCAGAAAGAACAAGAGAAGTATAGAAAGAGGTAACAGAGGTACAGAAAGAGGCAAGAAATGTGCAGAAACAGGCAGGAAAGGTGCAGAAACGGGGAACAAGGGTGCAGAAAGAGGCAAGAGAGGTACAGAAAGAAAAAAGAAGGCTGAAGAAAGGGGCAAGAGATCTGCAGAAAAAGCAACAGATGTGCTGATAGACGCAAGTGAGGTGCAGAAAGAGGCAAGAGATCGGCAGAAATAAGCAACAGAGGTGCTGAAAGAGGCAAGTGAGGTACAGAAAGAAGCAAGAGAGGTACAGAAAGAAGCAATAGAAGTGCCGAAAGAAGCAACAGAGGTGCTTAAAGAGGCAAGAGTAGTGCAGAAAGAACTAACAGAAGCGCTGAAAGAGGCACAAAGGGTGCAGAAAGAGCAAGAAAGTACAGAAAGAGTTAACAGAGGTACAGAAAGAGGCAATACATGTGCATAAACAGACAGGAAAGGTGCAGAAACATGGAACAGATGTGCAGAACGAGGCAATATAGATGCAGAAAAAGAAAAGAGGGATGCAGAAAGGGGCAAGAGATTTGCAGGAAAAAGCAACAGATATGCTGAAAGATGCAACAGAGGTTCAGAAAGAGGCAAGAGTGGTGCAGAAAGAGGGAAGAGAGGTGTAGAAAGGAGGAAGAGAGTTGCACAATTAGAAAAGAGGGGTGCATAAAGAGGCAGGAAGGGTAGAGAAAGAATTAACAGAGGTGCCAAAAAAGGCAAGAGAGGTGCAAAAAGAAGCAAGTAAAGTCAAGGAAGAGGTAACAGAGATACAGAAAGAGGCAAGAGATGTGCATAAACAGACTGGAAAGGTGCAGAAACAGTAAACAGGGGTGAAGAAAGAGGCAAGAGAGGTGCTAAAGAGAAAAGAGGGGTGCAGAAAGTGGCATGAGATCCTTCAGAAAAAAGCAACAGAGGTGCTGAAAGAGACAAGTGAAATGCTGAAAAAAGCAAAAGAGGTGCAGAAAAAGGCAATAGAAGTGCAGAAATAAGCAACAGAGGTACAGAAATATGCAAGAGGGGTACAGAAAGAGGAGAGGGAAGTGCAGAAAGAAGCAAAAGAAGTGCTGAAAGATGAAAGAAAAGTGCAGAAACAGGCAAGTGAGGTGCAGAAAGAAGAGCAGTGCAGAAAGAACCAACAAATGTGCAAAAAGAGGCACGAGGGATGCAGAAAGAGGTAGGAGAGGTGCACAAAGAGGCAAAAGAGGAGCAGAAAGAGGCAGGAGGGGTGCAAAAAGAAGGAAGAGAAGCACAGAAAGAAGCAAGAAAAGTGCAGAAAGAGGCAAGTGAGGTACATGGAAATGCAAGAGCAGTACAAAAAAGAACCAAAAGAGGTGCTGAAAGAGGCACAAAGTACGCAGAAAGAGCAAGAGAGGTGCAGAAAGAGGTAACAGAGGTACAGAAAGAGGCAAGAGATGTGCAGAAACAGGCAGGAAATGTAAAGAAACAAGTAGGAAATGTACAGAAACAGGGAACAAAGGTGCATAAAGAGGCAATAGAGGTACTGAAAGGGAAAAGAGGTATGCAGAATGGGGCAAGAATTTTGCAGAAAAAGGAACAGACGTGCCTAAAGACGCATGTGAGGTGCAGAAAAGGCAAGAGATCTGAGGCGCAGAAATAAGCAAGAGAGGTACAGGAGGGGGCAATAGAAGTGCAGAAAGAAGCATCAGAGATGCTGAAAGATGCAAGAGGGATGCAGAAAGAGGCAAAGGCATTGCAGAAAAAAGGACCAACGGGATCACGGGTGGGAGAGGGGGGGTTTTTGGGAGGATGTTAGGGGGAGCACGGGTGGGGTCGCAGTGGGAGAAAATAAAAAAAAGTCCTTCATTCATCTTAATAGTCAGTGGAATTTTACTTTTAGTCTGTTTAAAGTCGAAAGGAAACCTGATACATAATGGTATTGAATGAAATAAAGCTCCTGTCATGGAATGCTAATGGCCTTCGTTGCCCTAGAAGACAAAGGATAATAATTAAATATTTGGAACAATCCTCCGCACAAGATATTCTTTTACAAGAAACCCATTTAGGCTATCTTGAAGCAAAAGTCGTGTTTAAAAAATATAAACAGGTGGAGAATTTTCATTGTTCAGAGCAAACTGTGCATAACAAAGGAGTAGCGATTTTATTTAGATCCAATACAGACTGCTCAATTAAGAATACGTTATCTGACCAATCTGGGAGGTGGATTTTGGCGCAGGTGATAATTGGGGGGGAGGAATTAGCTTTAGTGTCCTACTATGGTCCTAATGTTGATGATCCGGCTTGTTTACCTAAAATGCAGGCCATACTGGCTGAAGTCACCTCGCCAATTATAATCGCAGGCGATTTTAATATCCATCTTAACCCCTCCAAGGATAGGTCTAATCATAGTCGCTCTGTTACAGCTCATCGCATGCGCGGGACAATGATTAATATGATGCATGAGCTAGGATTAGTTGATCTATGGAGCGTAAAGAAGGAGTGTCAACCGGGTTTTACTTTTTTTAGCAAAAAATATGGTCACTCCTCCAGACTAGACTATATCCTTACAGATAGGTCATGTCTGGACCGTTTGGTTGATATCTTTCCAGCCATTTTGTCCGACCATCCCCCAATAACTTTCATCTATTATAAAGCAAAATCAACTATTGCTCCTAGGTGGACATTAAAAAGGGCGATGTTGGCCAATGAAGAGTTGCTAACAACTATTAAATCTTCGACTGTGGAGTACTTTGCTGAAAATCAGGCCTCAACATCATTGGAGTATGTTTGGGATGCATTTAAGGCCCACACTCGCGGTGCACTGCACAGCTCGATAAGCTCCAAAAATAGGGTAGAAAGGCTGGAACTAAAAAGGTTGGAGGAGGAGATCTCTAGATTGGAAAAGGTTAGAACTAATCATCTTTTGGACAAGTTTTTCTCAAGTCCTCAAGGAATTGGAAGACCTTCGCTTTACATACAGGGATAAGTTGGATCAGAAACTTAAAGCCCAGTGGGCGGTCTATAACATGGAGAACTTTGAATATGGGGAAAAGTCAGGGGCCACTCTAGCTCTGAAGATCAAAAGTGATAGAGTTAGAAATAATATTAATAAGCTAATGATAGATAAGATTGGTACAATTTCCTGTCATCAGGAAGATATGCAGAGATGTCTCCTGTCTTGGTTTTACTCTCTGTATAAAGAAGACAGGGCTCCATCCATTGCCTCAATTCAAGGTTGGCTGGATAGTAAAGCTCTGCCCAGCTTGTCGAAGGAGGGACGAGATCTGATAGAACATCCATTCTCTGATGAGGAGATGAGATGCTGTTTAAAGAAGATCAAAAACAATAAAGCGGCAGGGTCAGATGCGCTCCCGGGAGACCTATACAAAATTTTGGAAGAAGTTATTGTGCCCAGACTCAGAGAGCTGTTTAATTTTATTCTCAGCCCTGAGGGCAGAATTCCCCCCTCATGGAACGAAGCAATAATTGTATTGATCTCAAAGCCTGGTAAAGACCCTCTTAGACCTGACTCATATAGGCATATCTCCCTGCTGAATGGAGACTATAAGATCTTTACTAGCATTTTGGCAGGGAGATTGGGTAGGGTCGCTCCACAACTGATCCATGAGGATCAAAAGGGTTTCCTACCTCGAAGACACATTCAGGAACAAACTCTACAACTAATTGGTTGTATTGACCTATCGGTGGCACGGTCAGAACCCTTGGCGGTAGCTGCTTATGGTGCTGCCAAGGCGTTTGACCGTGTCAGGTGGGTGTATCTTTGGGAGACTTTAAAAATAATGAGTTTCGGTCTTCCGTTTATTAATGTTCTAATTAAATGCTATGAAGGGGCATCTGCTGTTATCCTCCTTAATGGTTTACTGACACCAAGCTTTAGTATACAGAGGGGTACACGACAGGGGTGTCCTATTTCGCCCCTTCTGTTTGATATCTATATTGAACCTCTGGCTCAGGCTTTGAGACTCGATGAGAGGATTATACCTTTTCGGGTTTCTGAGTTTAAGTGTAATTAGCCATCTACGCAGATGATCTACTGGTGTATACCAGTAACCCAGTAGAGGTCTTTCCCAGGGTAGAAAAGATCTTGGAAGAGTTTGGTCTGCTCTCAGGATACTGGGTCAATCCATCTAAAACTGAGATTATGTGCTGGGGAGTGGAAGATTATGTTGGGAGACATTTTGGGGAGTATAGGTATTTGGGGATTATTGTATCCCACAATACAGAGGAGATTCCCACTATTAATCTGAAGAAAATATCTAAAGAAATCTACCATCTTTTCCTGAAATGGCAGAAACTTCCCCTTACCATCTACGGAAGAGTAAACTTGGTCAAAATGGTCATCCTGCCAAAGTTGATATTTTTGTTTGGGGCTATACTACTTGATTTCCCTGGGAGGTTACTGGGAAACATTCAAAGTAAGATAGGGAGCTTTATATGGGCTAATAAAAACTCCAGGCTATCTTGGAAGAAGTTAAAACGGAGGTTGATTAAAGGTGGCCTTGCCCTCCCCGATATTTCTTTATATTCTCTTGTTTTTTTGTTGAAAAACAACCGTTGTCTACTCTCTTCTCCCCCTAGTTCCAATTGGGGACTGATTCTGGATGCTATGGTTCATTTTGAGGGAGGCAGTACCGGATTTCTGTATATGTTTGGTGCTCCCAGATTTTTCAAAAAAGTTACAATTAAAAGGTGCCGCTGCGCAGAGTTGTTTGTGGCGAGTGTAGCGAAACAGCAGGAAATAGTGGGCCATTCAACACTGTATGGACTTCCATTTTATTTCTTCATTTATGTGTAGTGACCGGGTGTAAACTGGTTCAGCATAGCGCCCTGATTGCGAGCGGCGCTCTCCTCGTGTGGATCTTATAACTGCATATCTGTGGGGAACTGCAAATCCAAAGACTCCCCTCTGGCCAAGCACACCTGGCCCAGACCACCACCACGCCCACAGCTCCAGCCGCATTGATAACAGCTTGCCGCACCCACTATAGAGTTGTTTGTGGCGAGTGTAGCGAAGCAGCAAGAAATCGTGGGCCATTCAACACTGTATGGACTTCCAGTTTGTTTCTTCATTTATGTGGAGTGACCAGGTGTAAACTGATTCAGCATAGCGCCCTGATTGCGAGTGGCGCTCTCCTCACGTGGATCTTATAACTGCATATCTGTGGGGGACTGCAAATTCCAAGACTCCCCTCTGGCCAAGCACACCTGGCCCGGACCACCACCACGCCCACAGCTCCAGGCGCGATATAAACGACATACATCCCTGCGTCGTGGGAGCGCGCGTGAGCGCCTGGCTAAGCCCGGGCAAAGGGCGGGCCCTCTACGGCCCTCCGAGGCCAGAGGAGGCTGGGCTGGGCCACCCCCCTAACTTCACTCCTGCACTGTAGAAGGTACTCATATATTTTTACAATCATCTTATGCCCCGATTCCCCCTTACTCTATGCGAGTGGACTATCTCCAGTACCATCTAAGAACGGATAATCATTAAGTGCCATTTATACATTTCTGAACTCGAGTAGCATGAGGAAGGTAACCAAAACCACTAGGATGCCCACCCTAAGGTCAAATACTAAACAGAAGGGGGTGACCCCTCAATCAGTTTCCACACTTACAGCTATTCATATAATGTTGAAAAAGACCATAGGGGAAGTATCTACCGCAATAGCGAATACAGAAAGGAGGATGTCCTTACCACCGACGATAATTGTCCAAGACTCACAAGATGTAGTAGATGATCCTCTAGTAGCCACCATAGATGTCACTGATAATCTAGACTTAAGTCTCGGTGTCACCTCCTCTTTCGCCGAGCTCCCGTGTGCTCAGGCCCCCACTGAGTCAATAGGGGATATAGAAAATACTCAGCCCAATCTAAGCATTTCGCGGGGTGGGGAGAAGGTGAACTCAAGCAAAATAGAGCCAAAAATAGCCAGTGATGCTCGCGCACACAAGAAAAAAAAGGGCCAAAATAACACACTAAATCACAACTTAGTGGCTCCAATCACCAATTCTACACCAGGAATACGTTGCTGGGTGGCAAATATGGTAGCCGATCTCAAGGCAGACCTAGAAGATACGATCATCGCCCACATTAAACCACTTACGTCAAAAATCGACAGACTAACATCCCTAATAAATAACAAAGGGATGGGTTCCACTAGGCAAGTGGGAAATGATGACATATTAATTAAAGGGGGGTCAAAAGGGGGTACTACTAACAATACTGATCAATACTGTTTAGTGTTTTAATTTGCTTGTACTTTTTAATTATTTGTAAATTGTCAGCCTCTGCTGCCTTGCTTTGTTCAAACGTGTTTGGCATTTCTACCTACCGTTTACTTCTGTTTCGGCATCCTTTGCCCCGGTCCCGCGCGGCTCCCAGTGCCGATCGTGTAGAGGGCAGCTCCATCAGCCCGGCTTCCATGCCGGACAGCTGTAGAGTGGGCGCCATATTGGAACCAGCCGTAAGGGCGCGCACACGGCAGGCAGCAGTCTTGCGGCCCGAGGCTGTCCTCTATAAAGCGGCATACAGCGTGGGGTTCTTGGTGGGCTTTCAGGTGGTGGCAGCTCCTGGGCTCATTGGGGGCTCTCACATTGGATTACAGTTCTGCTGACTTTGTGTTTTAAATACTAGCAGTGATCAATACTGTTTAGTGCTTTAATTTGCTTGCACTTTTTAATTATTTGTAAATTGTCAGCCTCTGCTGCCTTGCTTTGTTCAAACGTGTTTGGCATTTCTACCTACCGTTTACTTCTGTTTCGGCATCCTTTGCCCCGGTCCCGCGCGGCTCCCAGTGCCGATCGCATGGAGGGCAGCTCCATCAGCGCGGCTTCCGTGCCGGACAGCTGTAATGTGGTCGCCATATTGGAACCAGCCGGAAGGGCGCGCACACCGCAGGCAGCGGTCTAGCGGCCCGAGGCTGTCCTCTATAAAACGCCCATGTGTTACCAGAAGCGCAGCGGACGAGCGCAGCGGGCACGCCTTTTGCGCGCCCAAGGTGCGCCTAAGGTAAGCCCGTCTGCGCCCGTCCGCGGCCAGATGGGGCTAGGGGCACGGCACTATGCCAATTTTCTTTTTTATTCGCCTGACCAGCTGTGTGCCTATCAAGGTCCCTGGAGTTTGGATTCTGCCACAAGGGAACATATTAGTCACCTGAATATCGCTTGCAGTCCTCCCTTGCCTACCCCTCCATCCAACTTACCCTCCCTTGTACCCGGTCCCCTTCCTGCTGGGGTTCCCTCTCACATCGATCCCACTCCTTCCTATCTACCTTCAGGGACCCCTCCCCCGACCATTGCAGCTTTTTTGCTGAACACCCGTTCGGCGGTACAGCATCAGTCTGACTTGTTTATTTTTTTAGACACTCATAAGCCAGACTTATTGTTCCTTACGGAAACTTGGTTCCACCCTGAGTCACTGCCCAATTTATTGGCAGCCCTGCCCTCCTCGTACTATGCTTTGCGAGCTGATCGGCCCGGCAAAGTGGGAGGAGGGGTTGCCCTGTTGGTCCGCTCTGGCTTCCAGTTTCAGCTACTTTCCTTCCCTCCAATATTGGATGTCGACTTTTTAGTTGCTCGATCAACATCGTTCTTAACTCTCATCACTTGTGTTCTTTATGTATCGTCAACCGCAAAATATGGCTCATTTTCTCCCGGCCTTTCAGGAATTAATAGCAACCCTTTCAGTCAATCATTCATCGGTTCTGGTATTGGGGGGCTTCAACTTCTGGCCCTCCGATCCAGCGGAGGATGCACCCTCCAAAGACTTTACCGATCTACTCAGTAGCTTGAATTTCACTCCTCACATCCACACTCCCACCCATGTCCAAGGTCACACTTTGGACCAAATTTGGTCCCTTAATATTGCGATCCCTGCTCCTATTGTTTCTCCTTGCCCCTGGTCCGACCACTTCCTGATTTCCTTCTTTCTGGATCTGGGCCTAGCGAAGAACCCGTCCTTCCTCAAGAACACCTGGGCACGCAACTGGGGAAAAGTGGACATTCCATCTCTGTGTTCCTCTCTTCTAACATCAAGCCCTGCCATTGATAACCTGCCCACTCCATCTCAAGCAGTGGCCATAAACAGTTGGCTGTCTTCGACATGCGATCAGGTGGCCCCCCTCAGGCGCGTCAAAGTGAAGCGCTCCCACGACGCGAATAAATGGTTCGGCCCTGAACTTAAGGAGAAAAAGTTGGCGGCCCGTCAGGCAGAGCGCACCTGGAGGCGTAATTACAGCGAGTCCTCCAAACTCCTGTACAACTCCATTCTGGCGGAGTACAAGAGAGCTATCCTTAAGGCCAAGACCTCCTACTTCTCCGATAAGATTCTCCAGGCGGAGAACCAATCGAGGGAAATCTTCGCTACCGTGTTTGAACTGGCCACCTCAGACAGGACCTCAGCTAAACCAGTCCCTTCTCAACTCTTATGTGAATCCCTTAATGACTTCTTTATAAGTAAAATTGCAGATATTAAATCTAACATTTCACCCCCCTCCTCTGCTTTTGTTGACATCATTCCACCGCCCAACACCTGTCACCTTGATCAACTCACACTGTTATCTGAAGAGACCTTCCTCTCTATTCTCCCCACTGTAAAATCCGGATCCCCGGTGGATGTCTGCCCTGCCCACATTATGTGTAAGATTTTTCAAACTTGCTCTCTTCCTCCCCTAACCTTCCTTAATGACTCCTTAAGAAGGGGAATCGTTCCCACCTTGCATAAGTCAGCCACGATTGTCCCCATCTTGAAAAAGCCTGGGGCAGATTCTACAGTACTATCTAATTATCACCCTATTTCCCTCCTCCCTTACTTGGCGAAGGTCCTTGAGCGGCACATCACCAAAACCTTGAGTGCCTTTGTTGAGACTAGTAAGTTCTTAGCCCCTTCTCAAGCTGGTTTCCGCCCTCTGCATTCTACCGAGAAGGTGGTGGTATCCGTTATGGATACACTTAGAGAGGGGCTGGACTCCAATCTTCCACAGGCTCTGATTCTCCTCGATCTTTCTGCCGCCTTCGACACGGTTGATCATACCATCCTTCTTTCCCGTGTCGAAGCGGCAGGCGTCGGGGGCTCCGCCCTGTCTTGGGTCAGATCGTTTCTCAACGACCGTACCCAGGCCGTTCACTTGGCAGATTTTTCTTCCACAGCTCACAAGGTACAATGTGGTGTCCCTCAGGGCTCTTCTCTTTCTCCTCTTCTTTTTAATCTTTACATTTTTCCTCTTATTTTTGCGTTACAGCAGATGGAGGGTACAGTGTTTAATTACGCTGATGACCTCCAGCTCATTTTTAATTTATCTGATTCCTCCCTTTCTATTCTCAACTTCCAGTCAGTGATGGTATTCATCAGGGATTGGATGAATACCAATCATCTAAAACTTAACCCTGACAAGACCGAGCTTGTCCTGACTGGTGGTAAACTCAACCCTTGGTCTTCTGCTTTCTGGCCTTCTTTGCTTGGTTCCCCCCCTCTCCCTTCTTTTTCTGTTAAAACTTTGGGGATTACTTTGAATCAACACCTCACTCTCCACTCACACGTGAGCACGGTGGTTTCGGCCTGTTTCTTTGCTTTACGCACCATCCGTAAAATCTCATGTTTCTTTTCACTATCAGCCCTCAAACTTATCCTCATGGCGATGGTCCTTTCACGCTTAGATTACGGCAATGCATTATACAATGGCATCTCCAATTATGCTCTGCGCCGACTCCAGCTGGTGCAAAACCAAGCGGCCCGCTTGGTTGTTAGTTTACCCAGATCTCAACACATCACCCCCGTTCTTCGCTCTCTCCACTGGCTCCCAATCAAAGAGAGAGCTCTGTTCAAACTTGGCTGCCTTGCCTTTCAGGCTCTGGCTGGGACAGCTCTAAGCATGGGCGAATTTTGCGAATCTCGCGTTCGCGAATTTTGCGGATTTGCGAACTCGCAATCCGCAAAATCCGCGAATTCTCGCGAATTTGCGGATTTATTTTTTTTGTGTTCGCGCGGGTTTCTGCCAGTTCGCGAGGGTTTTGTACAATTTCGCAAACGCGAACTTACCTGTCGGGTCGCAAGTTTTGCGAACTTGTTGTTTCTACGTGTCCAGCCTGTTTGGGACACTCTTCTTCATCACTGCCACCCTCTGTCACCACTGTCACTCTCTGACTACTCATGCCACCCTCTGACCCACCCATGCCACCCTCTGTTTCATCACAGCACCCTCTGGTTGTCCAGTGTACATTATTGTGGCAAAGCAAAGCACACCTTCCCTGCCTCAAGTGACCTGAATTAATTTGGGGCTGATTAATGTGTCACAGAATATTTTTTTAGCTGGCACCTGCTTCCTTAGTGCTTCCTGATTAGTGATCTTTTGCACTTGCTAAGTGCTTTCATTGTTGCAAAATTAGTTACAACACCTGCCCTACCCCAACTGACAATAATGAATTAGGGGCTGATTAATGTGTCACTGGATTTGAACTTCCAGCCTGGCTCCTGCTTGTCTCCCTTAGCTGTAATTCAGGACCTTTGTGGCATATGTGTAACTATTCTGAGGGTCAGAGCAGGGTCACATAATAGTTGCAAGTAGGCAACTGAACTTTGGAGGGGCCCCTCAGGAAGCACTACAGGAAATGGCTACTAATGATGAGCTTGAACTTTTGAACCTGGTAAGTAGTTTCAGTTTTGCTAAGATCGTATTTCTGCAATTTAGCGCTTATTCGCGGGGCGCGAAGTTGAACTGGGAAGCCGCGAACTCACGCGAACAGTGCGAGCAAGCCATAAAATCCGCTGCTCGCGGATTTGCGGATTTTGCGGGAAATTCGCGAATCTCGCGGATTGCGAATTTACCGAAAATCCGCAAAATCCGCGAGCGGAACGGATAATCCGCCCATACTTAGACAGCTCCGGCCTTTATGATATCTCATATTCACCCTTACATTCCCAGCAGACAATTGCGATCCTCCGCCCTCTCTCTTCTGGTGGTCCCTCATTTTAGGAGGAAGAGGTCGGGAGGATGCAAGTTTGCTGTCCTCGTCCCGTCCTTTTGGAACACCCTACCCCTTCCTATTCGCACTTCAGTATCCTACATGTAGTGCCGAGGGAGACTGAAAACTTTTCTTTTCTCACAGGCATTCTCAACCTGAGCTAGCCCGGAGTCTGTAATTTGAATTGAGCTACCCCACAGCGCCATGAAACCGCCCGGTATACGTGCGCTATACAAATACCTTTAAATTCAAATTCAAATTCAAATACACTAAAAGATAAGGTAACATCAGTCAACCAATCCACAGCCAATAGACCTAAGGAACCTATGCAAAATCACATTCCGACTGTGAAGAAAGCCCCTGCATCCCTGAACCCCAGTGCATCTAGTACCATCCCACAGGTCCAATCGAAACAAGGAAATGGAAATCTCTCAGCCTCATACGACAAAACTGGCCAAAAATCTAAAGAAAGTATAAGCACAGACACTCCCCTATTAAAAAAACAAGCGGAAAGGGCAAGGTTGGCTCGCTTCCAGACAATTAATCTTCCGCCGGAAGCTTTGCCTTTTGTAGTTGTATTGACAGGAAAGCCACCCCTGAAAGAGGGAAAAAAGGAAACACAAATTGAACTAAAAAATAAATGTGTGCAATGGTTACAGTTAAATAGACCTTTACCTCCAAATATTTCTGGGGAAATACTTACGGTCAGAAGAGGGGAATGGATAGGCAGAAGTATATAAACAATAGCAGGGGATATTATAACTATCAACTTTAGAGACACGGCTGCAGTGAATTACATATGTAATGCACCCCCTAGTGGAACTAATACTCAAATCCACCCTTTACATCTCTCATATTTCTACCCAACCATACCCCAAAGACAAATGCAGAGAAATAGAATACCTATGAGCAGGGCTTATCAGCTAGCTCCCCAGCATAGATTTCAACAATGGCAAACACCCTGGCAAGGTACCCTAGATTATGATCCTTTTCTACCCCAGTATGCGCTTTGGAATAGGTTCTGTGCACTGGACGAGGTGGACTGACTTACACTTGAGGAAACCAGCACTCTACTGTCTGACACGAGATTAGATGAGGAAGGGCACATAATGACGGAAATCTCAGCTTTATGCCCCCACCCTACCTCTGTATTAGAGTCTAGTAATGTTCAGTCCACACCTTTAACTGTGTTTTTGCCTCCAATTGAATGTCCGGGCCCTCAAAATAGTAATGGTTATGATACCAAGGGCTTATTAATGATTCTTAGCTGGAACCTAGCAGGCATTCATAGGAAACTGGGTTCACCCGAGTGGAATGCTCTGGTGGAGGCGCACAAGATCTGTTTGTTCCAGGAGACTTGGAGCCTAGAACCACTCCATCGTGTTGGTTATGTCACATACTCTCTGCCCGCAGTAAAACCTAGAAATGGGAAGGGACGCCCTTTGGGGGGCCATCTAACTTGGGTAAGCATTTCCCTTAATTGCCGTATAATATCCAAGTAGATCAATAGCCCTGATAATCTAGGAATTTCCTTGAGAGGTCCCCGTAGGGGGTTAACCCTCGATTTGTTTAATATATATGTCAGAGGTACTAAACATGGGTCTATGTCCCTGATAGTAACCACTCTTGAAGCAGAACTCAGAGAAAATATTGAGGGTGCTCAAATCTTAGTTGCGGGAGACTTTAATTGCACCTATGAGCCACTCTCAACAGATGACATTCTGGACCTGGGCGAGGATGACATTAGAAGGGGTATTCCAGCCCTAACTATTCCCCCGATTAAAAGATGGTCCCAAAGTGCGATCCAGTTAAATGCTCTGACATTGGAGTTTGGCCTAAGAGCCACAAATGGTCGTACAACCTCAGATCCCATGGGTGCTGTCACATTCAATAGAGCCAATCACACTTCGAGGATTGATTACATTCTCCTAGATTTTACACTGTGGGGATTAGTGCAGGATATGGTAGTTTTACCTACTGTAGAAAGCGATCATAATTCGCTTTCTTTATCTCTTAAAAACCCTTGGCCTAACACATCAGCTGAAATGTCCCCTAAACAAGCTCACACAATCTCTGTTTCCACTTGTGGGAGACGCTTAAAGTGGAATAAAATTTCAACTGATGAGGCTAAACTTAATATTATTAATGAATTGCTTATGGCTTCACAAACGGAATTGGATACTATCAATCCAGCCTTGCTAACTGGAAGGGTAACAGCTATCTTTGAGGACACACTTAGGTACATAGGGGACATATTCCTGAAAAAGGTGCGTGTGGGCAGGAATATGGTAACCCGGAACTCTAGGGGCAATCATGATTGGTACACATCTGCATGTAGGCATGCAAAAACTCTTTTGATTGAGGCTGTCAAAGGCAAATCACAAGCCCAGATACAGGGAGCTAGGAAAGAGCACAAGCGAATATTGGAAAGTGCAAAAAAGGAGTGGGAAGAAGATCATTGGCATATTTTAAAAGAGGCAAGCACTAAGAAAGACTCAAGGCGTTTCTGGGATACAATCAGAACCAGAAACAGACCAGTTAGTGACCTCATAACGTGTAACATCACTAGCCAAGTGTGGGTTAACCACTTCTCTAAATTATACGCTCGCCAATCCGGACATAACATCATAGATATACCCAAGGATGATCAGGGTCGGGAGGTGGCTCCAATAAACCCTGACCTTCCGACAAAAAGAGTTGAGTACGCTACTGGTACTATCAAGTCCCAAAAGGATTGGGAGGCAGATCTAGTAGATTCTGACTTCTCAATAAAAGAAGTAGAGTATGCCATTAGTACCATTATGCCCCAAAAGGCGGCCGGTCCGGATGGTATTCCCGGGGACCTGCTGCGTTCAGACATCCCCAAATGGGGGAAATTTATTCACTGCCTGCTCACTGCCATCTGTAGGGGTGCACCGATTCCCACATCCTGGAAAGGGGCGGAGGTCGTCCCTATCTTTTAAAAAGGTGCTAGGGACGACCCGTCAAATTATAGACCTATAAGCTTGTTGGACATAACCCAAAAGGTAGTCGGTAAGGTATTGCTGGTTAGAATATTGGAATGGATTAATGAAAACAACATCCTCTCTGACTACCAGGCAGGATTTAGAGTAGGTACCGGTACAATAGAACAAGCTTTCAGACTGATGTTAGTGTACTGGAAGTTGGTGGTCATAGGCAAAGGCAGTCTTTATCTCGCATTTATCGATTTAAAGACTGCCTTTGACCTTGTACCTAGGGAGATTCTCTGGAGAGTCCTTGCTGACATGGGGATACCACACTACATTCTATTGCTACTCGTAAGGCTTCATGAGAATAGTTTTGCCCAGATACGATGGGGTACAGAGGGAGCGAAAACCAGCAGTATCCCGGTAGAGAGAGGGGTTCGCCAGGGATGTGTTTTAGCCCCCACCCTTTTCTCCCTGTATATCAACAGAGTGGTCAAGCACCTGCTGAAAGATCCTTCAGATGAACCATCCCTGGCGGGGGAGCGCATCCCCACCCTTCTCTTTGCGGATGATACGCTCTTGCTATCTAAATCCCCAATGGGTCTTCAAAAACTCCTCAATAATTTTCAGACCTTTTGTGCAGAACGGGGCCTGGTAATCAATATCGACAAAGCAAAATATCTTGTGATGAATCCCCCTAAAAAACATGCACGCCCCCCAAAGTTGAACACTGTACCTTTGGGGAGGGTAGATGTATTTGATTACCTAGGCATCCGTTTGTCACACAATATGCAGCGGGCTCCTCACTTAGACAAAATGCTGTTAGCCCACAAGAGGGTAACAGGGGCTCTCCTGAAGGAGCAGCGTTCTTGTGCTATTAGACCCATAGCCCCTGTTATTGAAATTTATACAGCAAGGGGAGTTAGCTCTGCTCTCTATGGGGCAGAGCTATGGGGCTCATGTAATATCAGTGAATTGTCAAGATCTGAGAGGAAGTTCTGTAGGGCCATTATGTCTCTTCCCCAAGGCACTCCCATGGCCCCATTAATGCTTGATTTAGGTTGCCGACCTATTGGAGATTTAGCAAAGTTCCGGCCCTTACTTTTATGGGCCCGGCTGTGGCGAGTCCCGGAGCTTGCCAAATATGCGAAAGGGCTCTCTGAAATAATGTCATTACCAGGGTGGCACAGAATAAAATGGTTGAGAGACATGGAATCCCTCTTGTGCAACTTGGGCCTAAGTGAAGCCTGGGCAAATAGGTCTTCTCCACCAAAGGCAAAACTCAAGAGTCTGTACTGGAATTGGATTTCGACTCAACGGAATACCAACCGCACATTGGGTAGACTTACGGAGGATTTTTTGAAATTCAAGGATTTACCAATTCGGGAACTCTACCTGGATATCATTGAGAAACCATTTGATAGGACCCTTTATTTTAAATTCAGAACTGGGACTCTTCCTCTGCATGCTTTTACATCTCAGTGGAAACCGCCACGCCAGCACAGACCACAGAGTTTTGCCCCACTTGTACATCTAGACAAGAGACAGTGGCACATTTTCTGTTTGAGTGCCAGGAGTATGCCCGACCAAGAAGAAGATGGCTTAAGCAATTGTGCCGCTTGTTGGGGACTAGGCACCACATTGAGGCTTTACGCATTCTAATGTCGGACTCTCGCCCACTGTATGTCTGTACCCTTTCTAAATTTTTATCATGGGCCTGGTGCATTAGAAGCTAAAGGCTTAAAGAAAATGTTTAATTCTTTTTAATCAATCACTTATGATATGCTTCTTTTATCTGAAAATTAAGACTTTTAAAGTTAAATGTAATTACATTGCTGTATCTTCCTTTTTTCTCTTTTAAAACAAATTAATTTGTGTATTTTTACTGTGAAGCTTTTATGATAATTTTTTATCGAAATAAAGCCTTTTTGACTTGACTTGACTTGATTAAAAGTAATGAGGTCAGCCCTCAGAGTGTGGCAGAATTTGAAAACA
Organism: Lissotriton vulgaris; assembly: GCF_964263255.1. Lineage (NCBI taxonomy): Eukaryota > Metazoa > Chordata > Amphibia > Caudata > Salamandridae > Lissotriton > Lissotriton vulgaris. The sequence goes on from NW_028246874.1 coordinate 79,255, forward strand.
AAGTGGGGAATAAGATATTATTCCGATTTTGCCCCAATTTGGGACTCTCCAGGACTCCCCGCCTGCCTCGATGACGTCTTGGCTATCCCTATTAAGAGGGCAGGAATTGGCATCTGGTCCGATTTAATATCACAGGACGAAGTTCACCCATGGAAAGTGTTAACAGCTAAAACAGTGGGTTCCCTCTCCCGCTTCAAATACTTGCAAATATGCTCTTGGTTTACTGCTGAGAGAGACCTTATAGGCGGGAATTGGGAGATCGAGAATATCCTCCAAAATAATAACCCCATAAAAAGGAAGTAGCGATTTGGTATAGAGCGGTAATTGAGGCAGAGGAGATAGCTTCTCCTCTTCCCTATAAGGTATGGAGTGTTTCATCTTTAGAAGACGTCTCTGTTGGTTTGTTTTTTCCCTCTCTTTACAATTTATATAAGTATGTTAAATCAGCTTCTTTAAAGAAAAATCATTTCTTTGTGGTAAATAGATTTTATTATACCCCTAAAAAAATTGCTAGATTTGCTTTAACATCAGCTCCTAAATGTCCTAGGTGTGGTTTAATAGAGGCTGATGATATACATATGTTTTTCGACTGTATTTCTTTAAGAACTTTTTGGGGAAATGTGGGGAGGGCGTTGGAGGGAGTTTTTAAAGTTAGGATTAATCTTAATCCGACATTAGTTATATTTGGTATCGAGAATAATCCTATATCCCAACTATCTAATAAGTTGACTGGCTTATTCCTGTGTTTGATATTAGTAGCCCGTAGAGAGATCTGCAGGCTGTGGAAAGATCCTGAGCCACCACGATATGAGACCTGGTTAAGAGCAGTATTGTGTATGGCGAGATTGGACCAAGAGGAGGGGAACATCTGTGGGCCATTAATCACTTGGGGCACTGAAATGAGGTTAGTCTAAGTGTACTTGGTCCAATGATTACACCAAGCCTCGCACAAATGAAGCTGGCCTGGTCGGCCTAAAAAGCGAATGCAAGAGCATAGACCCAAGGTGTCCAGTTTGGAAGGTGGACTTTCCTATGCGAATTTGCAGATGCTTAAGGTGAAATAAGGACATTTTTGAAAAAAGAGAAAAAAACCAACAAAAAAAAACCTAAAAGAAAAAACCAACAGAGGGGCTTAAAGAGGCACAAGGGGTGCAGTAAGAACAAGCGAAGTGCAGGAAGAGGTAACAGAGGTACAAAAAGGGGCAAGAGATGTGCATAAACAGGCTGGAAAGGTGCAGAAACAGGGAGGTGAAGAAAGAGGCAGGAGAGGTGCAGAAAGAAAAATGAGGTGTGCAGAAAGGGGCAAGAGATCTACAGAAAAAGCTACGGAAATGCTTAAAGAAGCAAGTTAGATTCAGAAAAGACAAGAGATCTGCGGAAATAAGCAACAGAGTTGCTGAAAGAGGCTACTGAGGTGTAGAAATAAGTAAGAGAGGTACAGGATGAGGCAATAGAAGTTCAGAATGTAGCAACAGAGATGGTGCAAGAGGATGCAGAATGAGGCAAGAGCAGTGCGAAAAGAACCAACAGAGGTGCTGAAAGAGGAGTGAAGGGAGCAGAAAGAGCAAGAGAAGTGCAGGAAGATGTAACAGAGGTACAGAAAGAGGCAAGAGATGTACAGAAACAGACTGGAAAGGTGCAGAAACAGGGAACGGGGTGAAGAAAGAGGCACGAGAGGTGCAGAAAGACAAAAGAGGGGTGCAGAGAGGGGCACGCGATCTGCAGAAAAAAGCAACAGAGGGATCGAAAGAGGCAAGTAAAATGCAGAAAGAAGCAAAAGAGGTGGAGAAAGAGGCAATAGAAGTGCAGAAAGAAGCAACAGGGTGCAGAAAGAGGCAAGAGGGGTACAGAAAGAGGAGAGAGAAGTTCAGAAATAAGATGAAGAGATTTTCAAAGAGACAAGAGGGATGCAGAAAGAGGCAAGAGCAGTGCAGAAAGAACCAAGAGAAGTGCAAAAAGAAGCAACAGTGGTGCAAAAGGAGGCATGAGGGGTGCAGAAAGAAGGAAGGAAAGTGTTCAAAAGAAGCAACAGAGGTGCTGAAAGAGGCCCGAAGGATGTAGAAAGAGCTACGAGAAGTGCAGAAAGAAGCAACAGAGGTACACAAAGAGGCAAGAGTGGTGCAGAAAAGGGAAGAGAAATATAGAAAGAGGCAAGAGAGTTGCACAGATAATGAAGAGGGGGTGAAATCGGCAGAAGGGGTACAGAAAGAAGCAACAGAGGTGCTGAAAGAGGCAAGAGAGGTGCAGGAAGAAACAAATGAAGTGCAGAATGAAGCAACAGAGGTGCAGAAACATGCAAGAGAGGTGTAAAAAAACAAGATCAGTACAGAAAGAATCAACAGAGGTGCTCTAAAAAAAGCAACAGATCTGCAGAAGGTTGCACAAGGGGTGCAGAAAGAAGGAAGAGGAGTGCAGAAAGAAGCAACAGAAATGCTGAAAGAGGTACAAAGCATGCAGAAAGAGGCAAGAGTTGTGCAGAAAGAGGGAAGAGAGGTGTAGAAAGGGGCAAGAGAGTTGCACAAATAGGGAAGAGGGGTGCAGAAAGAGGCAGGAAGGGTGCTTAAAGAATTAAAAGAGGTGCCAAAAAAGGCAAGAGAGGTGCAAAAAGAAGCAAGTAAAGTGCAGAAAGAGGCAACAGAGGTACAGGAAGATGCAAGAGAGGTGCAGAAACAAGGTTGAGAAGTGCAGAAAGAGCTAAGAGAATTGCTGAAAGAAGCAACAGATGTTTAGAAAGTAGTACTAGAAGTGCAGAAAGAGGCCAGTGAGGTACAAAAAGAAGCAAGAGCAGTGCAGAAAGAACACACAGAGGTGTAAAAAGAGGCAATATGGGTACAGAAAGAGGTAGGAGAGGTGTACACAGGACAAAAGAGGACCTCATCGCCCCACTGGGCGTGTTTACAGAGTGGTGCAGGAAAGGGGCTCGACTTCAGGCGAGATGCCAGCTTTTCTTTTTTTTTTAAAATATTTGCAGACGTGTGGCCCCCCTTCTTTTACTATTTTTTGGGCCCTGTGGACCACATCCCCCAGGGCTTGAAACAAAGGAGACGGTGGAACCTTCCTGATCACAGCACCTAACCTTAATGACTCTTCATCATAACATTCCCTTTCTATTAACTTACCGACTTGTGTGCACAATGATTGGCACCCACCATCACAATGCTAGTTCAAAAAAGAACTTTAACAATATACAAAAATGCACTGGTGCAGAACACAAAATCAAGCAATATAATACATTTTAGCTACAATAATCACAGGAGTAGAGTTCCTTAGTTTTGATTTCTTTTTATTCCAAAGTGCGGTGGAAAAGATTGTACAGCCGATGCGTTTCGTCCCACTTGGGACTTCTTCAGGGCTGTATTGAACACAAACATATAAACATACAATTAAAAACATGACCAATGCTCAGCCGAGCATTTATGACAGGCATCTAATAGGTAACAATGGCATAACCTTTATGTCCAGTGTATTAGCATAGATTCATCTAAAAATATGTTCAAGAGCTAGATATTGAGAAGATGTTTCATATTGTTCAATCATTATATTTTAAACTCAGGACAGTTTGTCTACTATTTCCAATATTTCATTTGTTCCTAGAGTCTACTACAAGTAAAATTTTTAAGAGAAGTGAAGAAAGGACTAATTCAATACTAACAACACCTGTAAGTAGGAGGTAAGACAAAGAGGGAGAAAAGAAGGAAAAGTGAGATGTGATTGATAAAGGCATATGCAATTAGAAAACGAAGAACTGATATATATTGAATTGTGCAAGTCGTGGATTAGTAGTGTGATCTGCATAATATTTACAGATCAGAAAAGCAAACCCATCAATGCCAATAGGTCAATGAAATAAGAAAAATAGGGACCCTTTTGTTTTAGGATTTAATGAATTCACAGTGTTTACCCGTAGTCTTTTCTCAAACGTCCAGACAAACATCAAAATCCAAGATAAGCGTGCCAACCTACCGGTTTCTAATTCAAGTATTCGTGTTAATAAGTCCCAAATAGTGAGGTTGTCGTGCCGAACATAAATCCTGGATCTTGATATTGGATTTTGAAAAGGATGAGACAAGCGACTAAATATATGAGCAACCAATGGTTATAAAGGTCTATGTATAAGTACTAAAACATTCTTACATGTGATATAAGTATCCAAGAGTCTCAAAGGGATGACCAGAAGATATATAATGAAGGCAGAGACCAGTCAGAGATTCAGAAATGTAGATTGCGACAATCCTTCAATATAAAAGAGGGGTATATGCGTCTCGAACTGTTGAAGAATAAAAGGGCAAGGAACCAGGAATGTATATATTACAAGGTGGGGACAACCAAATTAATAGGCAAACTGACTCCTAATCATGTCACAGACAGTAGGTCAGTAAACTTACATTCCAAATCAGGAATTGTGGCGCAGGGGCCAGTGTTGATTGCTGGATATGTAAATAAAGGTTGTGACCGGTAATTAAGAAAGCACGCAGCCAAATTTGGTGATTCTGTTAATGAGGACAACAAAAGGAAGCAGAAGTGAATATAGAAAAACGGTAATATACATAAGGTCTCAACTGAAATGTCATGAGGCTACCTTCTTGACCTTTAAGACTTAGATGGCCAGATGTAGGTAGCCTAATACCGGTCGGTAACGGCCGTTACCGACCAGTATTTGGACATTGAGATGTAGGTCGCCCAAAATATACAGAATCGGTAAAAATTCCGAATCGGTAGATTACCAGCTCGGAAATATTACCGAACCGGTAAATTTAACGAATCGGAAATTTTACAGAATCGGAAAATATACTGAGTCGGTAAATGTTCTGAATAGGTAAAATTTCCGATTCGGAAATTATACCGAGTCGGTAAATGTACCAAATTGGTAAAATTACCGATTCGGAAATTAAGAAATGGAAAAAACAACACCATTGAGATGTAGTTCACCCATAAATTACTGAATTTACTGAAATTCGGTATTTATGAATCAGTATGTAACATGGATTGTAAGCAGGTGGTAACCAGGTGCAGCCTATAAAAAAGGGCCCCAAAATGCAACACTGGAACCACAATGGCGGCTTTCTATGTCATAGCCAAACGGCTACGGCTACAGGCAGCAGGTGAGAGGGAATGGAGAAGGGAGGAGCAGGTCTACAGGCAGAGGATAACACTCTTCCAATTGACAGAGCCAGAGATACTGCAAAGATACAGACTGCACCCCCAGACCATCATGGACCTGATCAGGGACCTGCACCCACTCCTGGACCACCCAAAACCAAGTGCCCACACCATTCCACCCCATGTGCAGGTGCTCTGTAGCATACACCTGCTTGCATCTGGGAGCTACCAGAGTGTTGTTGCTGCGGTAGGTGGGGTGTCCCAGAGCTGCCTGTCGCGTTTTTTCCGTAAGTTCCTGGATGCCATGATGCAAAGAATGGAGCATTACATCCACTTCTCGGACACTGATGCGGACTTGCTCAGGACCAAGACTGACTTTTACCTCATGGCAAATTTCCCACACGTGATTGGCTGCATTGATGGGACCCACATCCCCATTTGCCCCCCAGCTGCCACTGAGCACATATACAAGAACAGGAAGTCATCACACACAATTAATGTACAAGCAATCTGTGATGCCGAGTACATTATCACAGATATAGTGGCCAGGTACCCAGGAAGCACCCACGACTCCTACATATTCCAAAACAGTGGGATCTACACCCGCCTGACAGCGGGTGAATTCGGGGAAGGATACCTGCTAGGTAAATTACTGGGTGGCACTCCCTTGATAGATGATTCAGACTTTTGTCAATGTGTGCCTGTGAGTAATGTATTTTTTTCTTTCACATTAGGGGATAGTGCATATGCACTCCGTTCCTTTGTCCTGACACCCTACCTCAACCCCACAACCCCCAGCCAGAGACAATACAATGTGGCACATAAATCCACCCGGAACATCGTGGAGCGCACCTTTGGGCTCCTGAAGAGCCGATTCCGCTGCCCTCACAAAAGTGGAGGGGCACGGCAGTACTCACCAGTAACATGCTGTAAGATCATTGCAACCTGTGCAATGTTGCACAACCTCGCAACTAAGAAGGGCACAGAGGTGGAATTGGAGGACTATGAAGACCGTGACGATGAGCAGGCACTACCAGCAGCCAACACAGTAGGAGTACCAACACCCACAGATGGAAGACAGAGACGGGCAGAGATCACACACAGCTACTTTTGAGTAAGTATAGAGACAAAGCACGTGTTGTACTGCAATGCACGTAGTTTATTTGGCACTACGTTAAATGTCTGAAGACACAATTGTAACATACTACTGTGCCTAGCACTACTGGGTGGACGGGGGTTACCTCACCCTCACATGTCCAACTGAATTTGGCAGACTCACTGCTTGCGCCCATGAACAGCACTGCGTGATGCGTGAGGTTGGCTCAGGGCCGGCACTCTGGGGTCTGCTGCTCCTCCGTATTTCTGGGACAGGGGTGCTGCTCCTGCCACTAGTGGTATCTGTGTCCCCTACACCTTCTGCTCCTGTAGTGGCTGACGGGTTTGTCAGAAGCACTTCCATTGCTGTAGTGACTCTCCCCACCCCCCTTGTGAGATCAGTACAGCAGTGCACCAGCCCCTCCTGCATCGCAACTGAACGGCGACACAGCAGTGAAGTCGCAGTTGCAAGACGGTGCATGCCCCTTGTCTGCTGTTGCATGCAATGGCTCTCCCTGCGCCTTTGTGCATGGTCCTCCTGTAGTACCTCACAGAGTGACATCACACACTGTGACATGTCCCTGACTCCATCGGCCATGTCCCTCATGCTGTCTGCCATTGATGTAATTCCCTTGTTCATGTTATCAAAATTTGTGTTCAAATGGCGCATTTGTCTGTGCACTGCACTAATAGCGTTTGCCTGCAGGCGCTGCACCTTGACCATTGTGGTCTCAAGGCCACGGAAGACACCCTCATCACAGCCACTCACGCTTGCCTCCCGGACCCTACGACGTCTTGTTCCTCCGGATCGGCTGAAGGGAGTGGATGTAAGACATGGTGCATTTTTTGCCATTAACTCTATTGACTCCTCACCCTCCCTTTCCTCATCGGAGGATGTTTGTAGAATCCTTAGCGGGGGAACGTCATGCCTCCAGGGCCTGCAACTGTCTGTCACCTCTGTGTCTGCTGGTGTGTCAAGTTGTTGTGACTCATGTTGTGGTGAGTCAAGGAGAACAGGAGATGCTTCAAGTTGCATGGTGTCTGCCTCTGGTGTGGCAGCTGCTTGTGTGCAGGGTGCTGTAGGTGTTGCAGTGCTGGGCCCTGCATCCCTGCCTTCTTGCTCACTCCTATCCCTTTGGGGATGTGTCTTCTCCCTCTCCTGCATTGACTTGCGTGATGTCTCTCCTGTGGACAGATATGGACAGTGTCTTAGTGGTGCTTTCACTGTGTAATTCAGTATTAAATTACATTATAATATCACTATTTCCTGCTCCTCCCATGTCTCTAATTGTATTGTGTGGCATGCCTGACATTATTTCATGTTGACAGCTCTGATGGGTATTCTTATGACTACCACTCCCATAATGCATTGCAGGTGAATACTGAAGTCTGTACTGAATTTCCTCAACACACAGCCACATTGAGGGAGGGACACAGGCAAGGGGTGAGGGATGATGGACATGTCCCTTATCTTTCTTTGATGCAGCTCGGGCTGAGCTGTCTGCATCACCAATCCCCACAACGCACTCTGGCTCCAGTGTGGACTTCACAAGCTCTTCCAGATCCGTGAGAGCAGGTGCCCTGTTCTTCCCTCCGCCTGTAGCATTGGCCTCCCTACTTCTTGCAGCCAATTTCTTCTTGGTTATGATCCTTAGATCATACCATCTCTTCTTGAGATCGTCCACTTCCCTGGTTGTCACTCCTATTGCGTTTACTTTGGTCTAGATCCCCAGCCAGGTGTTCCTCTTGACAGCCTCTGGTACCTGCAAGGACTGCTTTTCAAAGATTTTTGGGTAGTGCTGGACAACCTCCTCCACCAGCACCTGAAGTTCACCAGTGCTGAACTTCATCTTCCTTTCCTCTCTGCACCTTCCCTCTGGGAGTCTTGGGGATCCATTTGTTTGTCCTGCAGAGCTCAGCTTCACAACAGCCTGTCTCTGTGTAACTGCTCTCCTGTGTGATCAGGTACTCTGCACCTGTATGGGTGTGGCCACTTCTTGGTTGTGGGGTGGAGTGGATGCACAGGATTGGTGGATTGCTCTGTTGGTTGGCTGAGGGGCGGGGTGGAGGCACGTGATTGGTTGATACTTCAACTGCCTGATATTTTGTATCCCCGACTCGGTATTTACCGATTCGCTAAATACCGATTCAGTAAATACCGATTCAGTAAATTCAATTCATTCCTATGGGCATCCGGGCCCATAGGATTGCATGTGAATTTCCGATTCGGTATTTGCCGTATCGGTAAATACCAATTCAGTAAATACCGGGTCGGGGTTTCCGAAATTTACCTACATCTCATTTCCCTTTTCTAAAATACAGATTCTGTAAAAATTGGTATTTTAGAATCGGTAAAAATGAGTTACCTACATCTGGCCCTTAATTGCAAAGTATGACGGCATACGGAGAAAATTTAAAAAATAATATCAGGATATGTGCATAGCCTCGGACAAGCCATTCCCAATAGGTTTGTGTATTTAAATTATTAAAGCAACTCATACTCTATTGTGGAAACACGAATCGCTATGTTTAAGCAATTCCAACTTACCAAGGAACTGATCAGTTCATATGATTCTATATGCTATGCTCGCAGTTTCTTAAAAGATTTTTCAAATGGGCCCTGAGAGATGGAAAAATGAAAGACAGCGCTTGTAAATAAGTACATGGAGATTAATAGCCTAAGATCGATATGCTTTAAAAGTATATAGTATTCAGCCTTACCTATCCAAATGATGCATACTTGTTGACCCATTAGTGAGAGGAAAAATTCCCCATCTGATGTCAGCAACCGGCTCTAAACAATAGGAAAGTACGACCCAATTAAACGAAAGGCACCTAAATAGATGTCCCTTTGTTGTCCTCATTAACAGAATCACCAAATTTGGCTGCATGCTTTCTTAATTACACATCCCCCAGGGCCTGAGCATTAAAAAAACACAAACCGGAAGGGGGTCGTGTGGCCTCACTTCCCTGGGGCACTAATAGGCCCGAGGACTCCATTCCCCAGGGCCTGGGCAGCAATTTTTAAATATTTTATTTATAGGGAGGATCCTGAGGCCTATAATGGCCCCAGGGACCCCATCACTGGGGGCATTGCCTCGTTTTTATTTAAATAAATTAAATATTATGGAAGGGGTCTGCGTGGCCCCCCTTCCCTTTGCCACTTCTGGCCCCAGGGACCCCTTCCCCATGGCCTTGTCTGCCTCTTTTTTAGGAGGGAGGCCGTTTGGCCCCCCCTCCTAAGGCCAATTATAGCCCAGGGACCCCATCCCGGCCTTCCTTTTAAAAAAGAACATAATAATTAAAAGGAAGGGGCCCCCAGGGCCACTTCTGGACTAGACCTCAAGTAGGGGACTGTAGGGGGAGCCCCCAATGCCCCATGGGACCGCCGGCTCCCTGCCTCATGCGGGGGCCAAAATTGCTTTTGGGCAAGAGGAGCTGCTAACATGCAGCTCCACTTTTCCAAAAGCAATCTGCTTTGCTTTTTGGAAGCAAGAGTAGGTTTCTGAGTCACAAGATTGCTGCCAACACCTCCTGGCTTGGAGTGTTGACAGCCAATCAGAGTGAAGCTCATGCCTGGGAGGAGTCACGACTCCTCCTCGGTGCTCAGATAAACACATTTTTAATTTTTTTGATTTCTCTGCAACTACTGAACGGATTTACAGCATTTAAAAAAAAAACAGTGTTTTCTGTACCAACAGCTACCTCTACAAATGTGGTGTAATTCCGTTCAGCAGTTCAGTCTGAAGCCGTGTCTAAAGTTCCTATGGAAATTAACATGGAGAAAATGTGTTTTGGGACCCCCCTTTGTTCTCGGACGCCACTTGATGAATCACCCCAAAACTTTCAAGACAGGAGCTGACCGGAGCGCCTCATTCATTTTGAAAACGTCATGAGGATTCGTCAAATGATGCCAAAGTTATTGGCAAAGCAAAAAATGTGTGTCCTATGGAAACTCAATCAATCACAGCATTTATATAGCACGCTACTCACCCGGAGGGTCTCAAGGCGCTTGGGGAGGGGGGTCTGCTACTGCTCGAACAGCCAGGTCTTGAGCTGCTTCCTGAAGGCAAGGTGGTCTTGGGTCAGGCGGAGGTGGGTCGGGAGGGAGTTCCACGTCTTGGAGGCGAGGTAGGAGAAACCTTCCTCCTGTGGTGGCTCTTCAGATGTGGGGGACGGCGGCGAGGGCGTGGTTGGTTGATCGAAGATGGCTTGTGGTAGTGTAGAAGTTGAGGCGGTTGTTGAGGTATCTTGGGCCTTGGTTGTGTAGGGCTTTGTGTGAGTGGGTGAGGAGTCGGAACGTGATTCTCTTGTTGACCGGGAGCCAGTGCAGGTCTCTCAGGTGTCTGGAGATGTGGCTGTGTCGGGGGATGTCCAGGATGAGTCTTGCTGAGGCATTCTGGATTCGCTGGAGTCTCTTCTGGAGTCTGGAAGAGGTTCTCGGCGTAGAGGGAGTTGCCGTAGTCCAGTCGGCTGGTGACAAGGGCCTGGGTGACCGTCTTCCTGGTCTCGGTGGGGATCCACCGGAAGATCTTACGTAGCATGCGCAGGATGTTGAAGCATGACGAGGAGACGGCGTTGACTTGTCTGGTCATGGACTAGGTCCTAGTTATAACTACCAATATATACCTATATATATATATATTACATACTGGAGGTCTCCAGTAGGTAGTTATAGTTAGGACCTTGTTTCCCTGGGAAAAGTGTTTCTTGACTTGCTTATATATTTGGTTTCCTTTGATGAATCTTCACGAAATTGTCCAAACAAAGTGCCCTGGTGATTCTTCTTGTGCATGTAAAGTTTTAGGGTGCTTTGTCAAGTGGGGTCAAGAAAAAGGGGGGTTAAAAAACACGCATGTGCCATGTTAATTTCCATAAGAATTTTAGACATGACTACAACCGAAATAGCTGAGTGGAAGCTCCACCCAAGCAAAAGCAAACATAACTCCTCTTTTTGAAAGCCGAAGCTGTCAAACTGCTCCGGCTTGCAGAAATCTGAGTTTGCATCTGTTTCCTTGCATACAAATATGTGTGCTGGGAAACCGATGAAAACATTGCTCCTGCAAGCAGGGATCTTCTATTGCAAGCAGTTCCCTGCTTGCGGGAGCAATGCTGGCTCCTGTAGGAGCTGGGGACTAGCTGGAACTGTGGGTTCTAGAGGAAGAGGAGAAAAAGGGCAAAATAAATCTCAGAAACACATAGAAAGAGGCAGAATAAAGCCAGAAACATGCAGATAGCCACAGGATAAAGGTCAGAAATGAGCAGAAAGAGGCAGAATAAAAGTCAGTAACGAGCAAAAAGAGGCAAAATAAAGGTGAGAAGCAAGCATAAAGAGGCAGAATAAAGGTTAGAAACAAGCAGAAAGACGGAAACTAAAGGTCAGCAATGAGCAGAAAGAAGCAAAATAAAGGTCAACATTGAGCAGAAAGAGGCAAAATAGAGATCAGAACAAGCAGAAAGAGGCAAAAGAGAAGTCAGAGGTGACCAGAAAGAGGTAAAATAAAGGCCAGCAATGAGTAGAAAGAGACCAAAAAGAGATCAGAAGCGAGCAGAACGAGGCAAAATAAAGGCCAGCAAAGAGCAGAAAGAGGCAAAATAAAGATCAGAAAAAAGCAGAAAGAGGTAAAATAAAGGATATAAATCAGCAGAATGAGGCAAAATAGTGGTCAACAACAAGCAGAAAGAGGTATAATAAGTGTCAGCAATGCGCAGAAAATGGCAAGATAAGGGTCAGAAATGAGGAGAAAGAGGCAAAATAGTGGTCAGCAACGAACAGAAAGAGGCAAAATAAAGGCCAGCAATGAGCCGAAAGAGGCAAATCAGAGATAAGAAATCAACAGAATGCGGCAAAATAGAGGTCAGAAATTAGCAGAATGAGGGAAAATAGAGGTCAGGAATGAGCAGAAAGAGTCAAAATAGAGATCAAAAAGGAGCAGAAACAAGCTTAATAAAGGCTTACAATGAATAGGAAGAGGCAAAATAGAGATCATATACGAGCAGAAAGAGGCAAAATAGAAGTCAGAGGCGAGCAGAAAAAGGCAAAATAAAGGCCAGCAGCGAGTAGCAATAGGCAAAAAAGAGATTAGAAGCGAGCAGAAAGAGATAAAATAAAGGCCCACAATGAGCAGAAAGAGAAAACATAAAGATAAGAAATGAGCAGAAAGAGGTAAAATAGAGGTCATAAACCAGCAAAAAGAGGCAAAAAAAAGAGGTACGAAGCGTGCAGAAAGAAACAAAAGAGGTTCAGAAAGAGGCATGAGTGGTGCAGAAAGAGGGAAGAGAGGTGTAGAAAGGGGCAAGAGAGTTGCACCAATAGGGAAGGGGGTTGCAGAAAGAGGCAGGAAGGGTGCAGAAAGAATTAACAGAGGTGCCAAAAGAGGCAAGGGAGGTGCCGGAAGAAGCAAGTAAAGTGCAGAAAGAGGCAACAGAGGTGCAGAAAGATACAAGAGAGGTGCAGAAATAAGCTATAGAAGTGCAGAAAGAGCTAGGAGAAGTGCAGAAAGAAGCAAGAGAAGTGCAGAAAGAAGCAAGTGAGGTACAGGAAAAAGCAGGAGCAGTGTAGAAAGAACGAAAAGCTTTGCTGAAAGAGGCACAAAGTGTGCAGAAAGAGCAGGAGAAGTTCAGAAAGAGGTAACAGAGGTAGAGAAAGAAGCAAGAAATGTGCAAAAACAGGCAGGAAAGGTACAGAAACAGGGAACAGGGGTCTAGAAAGAGGCAAGAGAGGCGCTGAAAGAGAAATGAGGTATGCAGAAAAGGGGCAAGAGATCTGCATAAAAAGCAACGGAAATGCTTAAAGAAGCAAGTGAGATTCAGAAAAGGCAAGAGATCTGTAGAAATAAGCAACAGAGGTGCTGAAAGAGGCTAGTTAGGTGCAGAAATAAGCAAGAGAGGTACAGGAGGAGGCAATGGAAGTTCAGAAAGAAGCAACAGAGATGCTCAAAGGTGCAAGAGGGATGCAGAATGAGGCAAGAGCAGTGCAGAAAGAACCAACAGAGGTGCTGAAAGAGGCGCAAATGGTGCAGAAAGAGCAAGAGAAGTGCAGGAAGATGTAACAGAGGTACAGAAAGAGGCAAGAGATGTACAGAAACAGACTTGAAAGGTGCAGAAACAGGGAACAGGGTGAAGAAAGAGGCACGAGATGTGCAGAAAGACAAAAGAGGGGTGCAGAAATCGGCAAGAGATCTGCAGAAAAAAGCAACAGATCTGCTGAAAGAGTCAGAAAGAAGTAAAAGAGGTGGAGAAAGAGGCAATAGAAGTGCAGAAAGAAGCAACAGGGTGCAGAAAGAGGCAAGAGGGGTACAAAAAGAGGAGAGAGAAGTACAGAAATAAGGAAAAGAGTTGCTCAAAGAGGCAAGAGGGATGCAGAAAGAGGCAAGAGCAGTGCAGAAAAAAACAAGAGAAGTGCAAAAAGAAGCAACAGTGGTGCAAAAGGAGGCACGAGGGATGCAGAAAGAAGGAAGGGAAGTGTACAAAAGAAGCAACAGAGGTGCTGAAAGAGGCACGAAGGATGCAGAAAGAGCTACGAGAAGTGCAGAAAGAAGCAACAGAGATACAAAAAGATGCAAGAGTGGTGCAGAAAAGGGAAGAGAAGTATAGAAAGAGGCAAGAGAGTTGCACAGATAGGGAAGAGGGGGCAGAAGGGGTACAGAAAGAAATAACAGAGGTGCTGAAAGGGGCAAGCGAGGTGCAGGAAGAAGCAAATGAAGTGCAGAATGAAGCAACAGAGGTGTAGAAACATGCAAGAGAGGTGTAGAAAAAAACAAGATTAGTGCAGAAAGAATCAACAGAGGTGCCCTAACAAATGCAACAGAGCTGCAGAAGGTGGCACAAGGGGTGCAGAAAGAAGGAAGAGGAGTGCAGAAAGAAGCAACAGACTTGCTGAAAGAGGCATAAGGGGGCGCAGAAAGAAGGAAAACAAGTGCAGAAAGAAGCAACAGAGATGCTGAAAGAGGTACAAAGCGCGCAGAAAGAGGTAAGCGAAATTTGAGACTTTGTGGTAGACAAATTCATGCAAAAGCGAATTTGCGGTCTGCAAAATCCGCAAATGTGTGCGAATTTGCGTTTTATTTTATTTTTGCGTGTTCGCGGGGCACTTTGCGTTTTTGCGGGGTTTTTTTCAGGGCGCCGACTGCGACGTTACCCATGCGGTCGAAATGAGCACGCCCATTTTGTTTTCAGTGTTCGCGTTGCGTATTTCCGTTTCCAGGCGCTAGTTGCATGCTCGCGTTGGGCATTTCCTACATGCAGGGCGCATTTACGTCATTGCGTCCGTTTTTGCTTGCTCACGGGGGAAATATCACGCAAACTTACCCACGCAGTCCTCAATGGGCGCGGCCATCTTGTTTTTCATTCATTGCTATGGTTCTTGGCATGATTTTTCTATCCTGCTTCAATCTTTGCAATCCTTTGTTTGTTTGAACTTTTTTTGGATCTTTTTTACTCATTATCTATTCCTGTCTTTTTCTATGTCTATATTTTGTGTTTTTTTCTACTTTTAGTTCCTTTAAAACTACTTTTTTAAACTCTTATCTTTTATTTACTTTTTCCTGATTCTGTTTCCTATTTATTTCCATTCCTGTCCAGGACCATGGCAAAGGGAGCCGGGAAGAACAAGGGGAAGGGTACCGCACCCCGGACCCGGCTCCCTTGCGGGCGATTAAGGGGGGAGAATGTCTTGTCCCGGGAGATTTTCAGCGCGGTGGAGGTGGCCGCACTCATCTTTTATGTTCAGCGCCACCTCCCGAAGACCGTCGCAGCAGGTGGCAGACCCGGTGAAGGGTATGGCCTCCGGGAGCATCATCAGCTCTGGGTTAAGGTGTGCCGGGCCATGTTCAGGGAGTCAGCGGTCCAGCAAACCTACCATCAGGCGATGCACCAGTGGGCCAACCTCCTTGACCGGGAGCAGGACCTGCTCGACCTGCTAGGCATGGAGACCCCTGGGCGTGGTGAGTAGCTATGTAATAACTGCTTAGTTTTCTTCCGCTCTGTGTTATTATATTGCTAATATATGTTTTTCCCAAAGAGCAAGAATGCTGCCGATTCAATTACATTGCAGGTAAATTAATGTCTAACTTAATAGCTTCTGTGATTGCAGATGCTCGCCTGCTCAGTGGTGTTGCTACTATGCTTACTTGCTTCAGGCTCTTCACCCACGCACACAAGTCTCTCCACGACCTGGGCCCCAAGTACCTCAACGACCGCTTGACCTTCTACACGCCCAGCCGCCAGCTACGTTCCACAAGCCTTGCCCTCGCCGCCGTACCGCGCATCCGAAGAGTACTGCCGGAGGTAGATCCTTCTCCTACCTGGCGGCCAAGACTTGGAACTCCCTCCCTATCCATCTTCGGCTGACCCAGGACCATCTCGCCTTCATGAGACAACTCAAGACCTGGCTGTTCGAGCAATAGCGCACTCCTTCCCCCTAGCGCCTTGAGACCCTGCCGGGTGAGTAGTGCGCTATACAAATGTTATGATTGATAGATTGATTGTTTTGCAACTTTGTGCTCATTTGGCCTGATTATGTATGAGTGTAGTACTGTACAGAACTGCGCAATGCTAGAGAGATTAAAGACTCAAGTCTAGTCCTTCCTTTGTACTCCTGCTGCCACTAAGAAGAAGAGATTGTGGTGGATTGATAGGTTGAGTATATCATGATGACTTGGAAGTAGGACTTTTTTTAGTGGTCTGCAATCATGATGATGGACTGTGTCTGTCACGTCGCGTGCTGCTGAGTGCTGGCAGTCGTAGTAGAACCTTTTTGTTGTTGGTTTAGTTAGTGATTTACTTAACTTTCCAAGTAGACGGTCTGCGAATCCAGCAATACTGTACTATCCTCCTAGTTGACCAGATCAGATAGGTCAATACATGTAGTGCAATTGTTGGTAATTTGTTTCCCGAGATCATTTTAGATTGTGGTCAGAGAAATCAAATATTTTTTTTTAAAAATCATTCATGTTTGTGTTTATTTCATGATCATCAGCAACTCCCAGGGGCAAGAGGACGACAGTGACACCGGAGGAACAAGGTGGGCAGGATTGGACCTCAGAGGTCTCTTCTGCTGGCCCCAGTAAGTTGTTCTGTTGTAAATATTAATAATTATACTTCCCTAACTTTTACAGCACCTATTCATTCCAAACTGTTTCCTAATTCTATTTTTTACAAAATAGTCTTTGATCTTCTTGTAGACTGTTTCTACATTCGTATCCTGCCTCTACTATCACTCTCTGTGCTATTACTATTTACTATTATTATGATTCAGTCTGTGTAGGTAGCTTAGCTTGCCCAGTCGGCAAACGGTGTTAAACAAAACCTTGAGCCAGCAATAGCTCTAGGCACTGAGTGCAGTCCTCTGGGTTGCCCTTGCTGTCTATTCCAGTCTTCTTAAGTGCTTTGACAATTTCCAACAAAAATTTTTTAACGTGTCCACCAAGAATAAGCTAGTAGTTGGCTTGTTTGATTTGATAGGAGCACATACCATACCACTAGTGTTTCAGGGACTATTCTACACAGTCGGAGTCGGTGTTCCGCAGGGATCTGTGTTGAACCTGACTCTCTTCAACATCTTTATGACACCTTTGGCGGCACTGGTGGAGTCTTTTGGGGCCCAGATCGTTTCCTACGCCGATGACACGCAGTTGCTTTTCACGTGTGGGAAGGATCAGGCTTTCGATGGGAAGAACATCCGGGGCTGCTTGGAGTCGGTCTTCAGCTGGTTCCAGTCAAATGGCCTTAAGGCCAACTCTGATAAATCGGAGGTGTTGTTTTTTGGCTGCTCCCTCGACCCTGATTGGCGGGCCTGGTGGCCGGCGGATATGTGTCCCCCTGCCCTGGCATCGCTGGTGGCAAAGAATCTGGGTGTGAAGATGGATAACAGCTTGACACTGGTGCAACATGTTCGTGGTCTAACGGGCATTTGCTTTGGGCTACTCAAGATGCTCCGGAAGTTTCTGCCATTGCTCTCGGAGGTAACCATTACAAAAATGGGGTGACCCTTAAGGTATGGACCTGGGTATCTAATGATATAAGCAAACAATGGTCCTAGACCTATAAATTTGGGTACAATGATCGAATCAAGAATTTAATTACTTATTCAGAAACACAAAGCACCTTCAATTAGTCTGCTATCTGTAACACAAAGACAAAATCTTTGAGACAAAACTTTCCGCCACGGTACTTTAGAAAAATATATTCTTATTTAATTTTTTGTATTCAAATTTTTGCGTAATTTTGTCAATAAAAACATGTAGGTTGCCCCAAGATAGGAGAGTGCAAAAAAAGTGTGATTTCAAGGGGGTGAGCAAGTGAAGTAGAAAGGAAATGGCAAAATGATAGATAAGAGAGGTGAGTTTTATAATTTCAACAATCAATACTGTATAACAATCTTTTCAAAATAGCAGTATTGGACACCTAGCCAACAAACATCAGTTCATCTGAATTGCAATCAACAACAATGTAGAATTCTCGTAACAGTATCCACAATCTTGCACTATCTACAAAAGTTGGAAAGATAATGGTCTGAGGTGTATGCGTAGAAAATGTCGACGTTTCGACTCGACTTATTCCCGAACGGTGATTTGGACCTGGGGATTGCGAGTCTTCATCAGGACAAAACAACGAGGCAACCAGGGAATATTGAGTAACCCCTTTATGGTAGAGAAGGCGTTGGTATGGTGATCCGAATTCACCAAAGTCTCAAACAGGGTTCCTTGAAGTTATATTCATATTTAGTCCATGTAGAGGGAGTCGTTATTTCTTACGTGGACATGCCGGCATTCCGTAGCACCGAGAGGCTCGGAAGTAGAAGAGACGAGGTCCTGAGACACGGCGCCAAAAACCGAGTGGAACTAAACTCCACAGATACTTGACATCCAGAAGCATTGAAACGCTCGGATGGACACGCCATAACCGTTGTTACAGCGGTACACATCCGAAAGTAATGGGGGATTCATTCTACCAGCCACGCTTACAATCAGGGTACTTCCGCCCTTGAAGTGACAGCTTGGAAACTTCACATCGTGGAGGCTGTCTGTACATACAACCAAGGTATGACCCACCGTGTCCACGTAAGAAATAACGACTCCCTCTACATGGACTAAACATGAATATAACTTCAAGGAACCCTGTTTGAGACTTTGGTGAATTCGGATCACCATACCAACGCCTTCTCTACCATAAAGGGGTTACTCAATATTCCCTGGTTGCCTCGTTGTTTTGTCCTGATGAAGACTCGCAATCCCCAGGTCCAAATCACCGTTCGGGAATAAGTCGAGTCGAAACGTCGACATTTTCTACGCATACACCTCAGACCATTATCTTTCCAACTTTTGTAGATAGTGCAAGATTGTGGATACTGTTACGAGAATTCTACATTGTTGTTGATTGCAATTCAGATGAACTGATGTTTGTTGGCTAGGTGTCCAATACTGCTATTTTGAAAAGATTGTTATACAGTATTGATTGTTGAAATTATAAAACTCACCTCTCTTATCTATCATTTTGCCATTTCCTTTCTACTTCACTTGCTCACCCCCTTGAAATCACACTTTTTTTGCACTCTCCTATCTTGGGGCAACCTACATGTTTTTATTGACAAAATTACGCAAAAATTTGAATACAAAAAATTAAATAAGAATATATTTTTCTAAAGTACCATGGTGGAAAGTTTTGTCTCAAAGATTTTGTCTTTGTGTTACAGATAGCAGACTAATTGAAGGTGCTTTGTGTTTCTGAATAAGTAATTAAATTCTTGATTCGATCATTGTACCCAAATTTATAGGTCTAGGACCATTGTTTGCTTATATCATTGCTCTCAGAGGAGCATAGAAAGATCACTGTCCAGGCCTTGGTTGGCTCCAGATTGGACTACGCTAATGTCCTGTACAGTGGTCGCCCGGACTATCTTGTTCAGCGGCTGCAGGCTGTGCAGAACGCTGCAGCGCGCGCTATTTTTGGCCTCCGTAGGCGAGTTGGAGCTTCTGGTTTGTTGCAGTCGCTACATTGGTTGCCCATCCGGAAGCGGATCATGTTTAAAGTTTTGACGCTGGCGCACAAAGCGCTTTTTGGCGTGGGCGCGAAATACCTCCAACGCAGGCTTGCCTTCTACCGCCCTGCCAGATCTTTACGATCTGAATCTCTGTTCTTGGCTGTGGTTCCCCGAATTAGGAAGGCTCGCACCGGAGGGCGCTCTTTTAGTCTGAAGGCTCCTCAGTTGTGGAACACCCTTCCTTTGGCCCTACGGTCCTCTACTAATCTGCTTCACTTTAGGAAAAGCCTGAAGACTTGGCTTTTTAACCTTTCGTACCTCTGTTGTTCTTTCTCAGTTGTTCGCTGTATGGTGTTATGTTTTTTATTCTGAGCTGCCTCGATAAAGCGCCGGGACACTCCTCTGGAGTAGCTGTGCGCTATAAAAATAAATGTATAACATAACATAACATAACATACAGAAGTATGGGCAAGAGAAATAGGACATTGTTGATGATAGGTGCAGTTCGACTTTCCACATACCACAGTCCAAACAGAAGTTGAACCCCCAATCCCCTGACCGACTATCTAGTGTGTCTGACCAATGATTATACGACCCAGAAGAACAGAAGAAGACTACCGCCAAGTCCCGACCTATCAGAGTCACGAAGCATGCCTGCAAAGTGCAGTAGTGCAAACCCTTCCGCTCACTCACTCATGAACAAAAACCACAGTGTTTTTTAGTTTTAACACCTTGGCTGCTAAGGGGTTTTCCGCTGTGCGCTGGAAAGTGATATATACCATTGTTCATGACAAGGTCAACTCGTCATAAGCACAGCTCAATCGTGTCTCATGACGAGCTGACCTTGTCATGAGAATGGAAGGGGTTAAAGTTTTATTTTCAAATAAGAAATAATAAAACAATTTCTTTATTTTTAATATCGCAGTATTCCGAGCGAGCAGTGATGATAGGTGACGGTAAAGATTAAACATCCTTACCTAGAATCAATATACTTCAACTTAACACATCTAATTATTAGAATAACGGTGCGGGAGCCCTCACCTTGTTTGAACTTCAAGTACTGGTGGTGATGAGGACAGGAGTAGGTGGTGAATTGAAAAGCTCTTGTTGGCAGAAGGGCAATGGAATCTTCTGTCTGTAATTAGAAAAATGGTGCACGTTAAAAAGCAAGCATTCATCAGTTGTGCCAAAAAGTGTAGCATGTAATGGCTAAGCATATAAAAGGTTAACACCCTCCCCAAAAGCGTCACTTTTTTTTCATTCCCAATAATGAAAAATTGGTTATGTATTAACATTTTCTTCCATTACGAGACGAAATATGGGGTGGTGTATGGCATCTAAAAATATGACATGTTTTTTCTAGGCGTCATCACAACATCGGATGCGGCACCTCCCACCACCAGGGCAGGGGCCAGGGGCGTGGAGGCATCCACTACTCCAGGGGGTGATGTGGCGGCACCACAAGTGCCACGAGGAGGAGCTGTGGGGTATGGCTCAGCAGCGGCAGACGGTGGTAAGTTATTATACTCCTTCCTTATTGACATTTTAGAGTAGGCTCGCAAAGGAGTGTATGAAGTACTGTGCAGTAGACAGTACACAAGTACAAGTACACTGTACTGTTAAGAACAGTTACTAATTTAGAACTACATTTTTGGCAATCACGGAAAAGACAGTCACCCTTGACTTAGCAATAGCATTAGCGGCGGAAGTTCTCGAGTAAGCAATGCCCCCCTCTATTTGACTTCAACTCAGCTGGGAAACGTTTATCGTGAAGCCAATTCATATCAGATGAACTTGAGGGATGTGGTGAACGAAATGGGAAAGAAGGGTGAAAGGAAGTACGAGCGAGTCGTAACATTTATGACTGTAGAGAATGATACGTTTGAATGCAGACAGAGGTGGCTGATAGGAAGGTATCAGATGCATGGCTGTTTGAAGAAAGGATGGTTGGAGGAGAAAGAAAAGATGACTGCTTGTGTGGGTGAATCAGAAAATGCATGTGTGGTGTGCATTGCAATATATAATTTGGGTGAAACTCAAATGCAAGTCAAGACAGTGGTTTACCAAAGGGTTTTAGTTGGTTGTTGAGAAAAAGTAAAGTTGGTACAGTTGAGACATTAAGAAGAATGATAGACGTTTACTTTGGAAGCCTGGATGGTATCTTCTTCCTCATAGATAGCAGAGGTGTACATGGAGCAGACGCTCAGTGGATGAATTGTGTTACTTTGAATAGCATCTCCGTGCCAGAGTAGTAAAGCAGAGGAAATCCAAATACTAGAAGTTATGATTGTTCAGAAATACTCCCTTGACTAACAGTACAGTAGTTTATTTTGCAAGCACAGCAGATATTGTGTATGTATTGTATAGTTGACATTATATCAAGTCAAGTCCCTTCCTCCGGCAATTATGGGTACCACACTCACTCCCTGTGTTAATAATTTTCTTTCAGCTATGTCATGGGTGGACTATCACTGTTGTTCACTCAATCTATCAAAATAAAAGAACCTAAAGTCATCCATCATATAAGCAAAGATCATGTGATCAGCAGGATATATGATCAGAAATGAATAATCTTCATTTTCATTTTGTAGTAGTCAAGGCCCGGGGGGGCAGTGCAAAATATAAATTACATTGAGAAGTAGCCATTGATGTAACCAATATGGCCAGTGCCACCCCTATAGAAAAGTAGGAGCTTCCCTATCCCCACCTGCATATACTGCTTAAAGTAATACGAGTCTGCGTCATCATGCCTTGTGTATGTTTTTCTTGGGTGCAAGCTGAGTGAGCTGGCGTTATGCCGGCTACCACAAGTTCACGTACAAGTAATTTTGTTCGCAAAACAAGAGAAAAAAGTAGAAGACTGGTGTACTCTCTGACTCTCTGACTATGTAGTGAGTCCATAGTGCTGCTAGTAGAATTCCTGAAACTCCCACTAATGTTACAGGCCTACAAAGACGGAGGAAAGATACATGCCAAAATGTTATACTGTGCTTTCAAGTTGCTAGTGTTACTGTGGGACAACTTTCTGTTGAATTATTTTGTGTAAATGTTAAAGAGTATTGGTTACAGTATTTTTCTTTCTTTCTTCATATAGATGCTCCAATAAAGCTCCCCAGGAAGGAGATGGCTGTCCGGGCCAGGGCCCGGAAGCTGGAGGCCATTTGTACTGAATATCGGCGGCTGTGGGCTCGGGAGCAGGAGGAGGCATCAAGAACTGCATCCTACTCCAGTGCCCCCGGGTCCACCAGCCAGCAGCCTCCAGTACGGTGCCGTGGTCCGACAGCCTCCCGCCACCGTCGCGCAGCAGCAAGTAAAACACCAGCTGCCCCCCCAGAGCCTGGATTGCACGTCAGCGCTGCCTCCGCAGGAGAGTGGACTCCCTGGAGCACGTGGTAGAAATGCTCCAGTGCAAGCTCCGGGACCTCCTCAGAGATTTACGGGACCACCTGTCCACAGGACACCGCTGGAAGAAGTTACTGTCCCTTGCCCCTTTTTTAAAGACTGTTGGGGGGTGGGAATTGGGCGTTGGGGATTCAAAGGGAGTTTTGAAGGACATTTGGACATTGGTGGGGGTTAGGGAGGGGGTGAATTGGGTCTTTTTTGAATAGTTTATTTTTGTTAGGGAAAATATATTTATTTATTTTACATACTTAAACATAGTATACACGTTCATATTATTTTGCGTGGTGGTGGCGGGGGTTACTGTACGTTTGGTTTCCTCAAACCTAACAGCATGAATGATCTAAACGTCCAAAAATGTACAAAAGTGCCTCTAACAAAGTTAGTGAATTCAAATGCCCTACTAGTACTTTACTAGTACTACTGTCAGTTTCTCCTCTCCTCCGAGTCCTAGCCCATTATTTTATCTCCCGAAAATGCTTATCTTACCTGTGATTCGTGTTTGAGAATAGGGCTAGGCACAAGGCTTGTTGCATGGCAAATGGCGATTAAGGTTGCGTATGGAATCCTGGGCGGATGGAATGTCATTGTTGTGCTGGTAGTAGTAGTGGTGCACACTGGCAGTAGCAGCATATGAAAAAAAGGAAATGAAACATTGAGTGGCCTGAGCGTAGCATTAGAACAGTACGATAGATAGAACAGTGCCATAAATTGTAGCCCAAGCAGTGCTAAAGTATTCAAAATATAAGTACTAGTTGTGAGAATATGGCTACTATAAGAAATAGTATTGAAGGCGAAGGACACAGCAGCGTAAGCATTAAGCATTCGATTTGTGACGTGTAGGAGGAGGAGGATGTTGTTGATGATCAATCCACGATGGCGCACATAAAATTCTGATTTGAATGATTTTTCTGTTGCTTTGACCTTATCCTCCCCAGCAAGAGTGGGGAATTATTGTTGTCATTTAGTCACACCTCAATGAAAACCACACAGCCCTTGGGGAAGAGGGTTAGGGTTTGAAAATTGGATGGGAATGGGGTTTTTTGGGAAAGTTTTATGGAGAGAGGAAAAAAAACACAGCATGGACAAACAACAAATGAAGATAAACAAATCTTTGGATACGAAGATATCCATAAATCTTTTAAGGGACATAAAGGAAGTGCATACACTACTGCATGCATGAAGTTGTTTGCTAAATGGATAGTTAGGTTACTGAAAATGAAGTAGTACTTTCTACAACTTACTAACTATGAAGAAACAATGTGGCAGTACAGGGCTGCAGTAATTACACAATTTCACTTGCCTGTCTGCCCTCAGAGAGAATAAACACTGAATACATTTAATTAGTTTTAAAAATAGCAAAGAAAAACATATACAATGGCTGAAGGGATGAATTTGAAGCAGAGAGCAAACAAATGCACAGAGTCACACTCATAGAAGTTCACAACAATAACATTATTTAAAAGATAAGGAGACGTGAAGAGGATACTGTCACTGTATGTTGTAGTTGTCCTGTTGAATTTGGGAAGTTGCATGATTCCAGCCATTCCTCCTATTTGCGGTACTCCTCCATTCCATCTGACGCTCCGTCGATCAAACTTGGTGACCAGACACTCTGTCCACTGCCTGCCTGGTGGATGCGGAATTGCGGATCACTAATGGTAAGCCTGAGTTAATCATTTTTCCCATCGCACAAGGTAAAAGCCGGACGGTAATTGTTGATGGAAAAACAGGAAGTGATATTAAAACACCACGGAGAAAAAAATATAAGGTACGCTGTGTAGTGCAAAAAATAAAACTTTCAGTTTCAGAGGCGACAGTATGACATACAAGCATAATTTCTAAAGTGCGTACTCTGAGTCTCCTTTTCAAGGATAGTAATTAGCACACAGCAGGCCAGGGCCATGCAGAGGGTCAAGGAAGGCACCACTGAGTGAAGCAACCTGATGTAGCATACCTCTTTGACACAGACAGACAAAGCATATCTAATTGTATGCAGCAAGCCACATAGCCACAATTTTACATGAACTGCTGTCTGAAATCTGACATAATAACACTACACTGGCTCGACCACTCCATACCACGACTAGACAGACGTGTAGTTCTGCTGTAGTAGTTGTTGTTGACTGGTTTACCTGTTTGCCACTCACAACTTGGCCATAGTTCTTTCGTAAACCGATGATGTTGATCCATTAATCCCAGTGAGTGACTGTAAAGAAAAAAGATGTATTATTGAACTTTGATCATCAACACTCATCATCATCATGGTATATTGGCAAACAGGGAGTCTAAGGACATTTTCATATTGGAAAATGGAACGTAGTGGCCCCTGCAGTTGAAGTACAATTTGAATTAAACAAGGTAAAAAAAGCAGAGTAGGCTTGAGTTACATTTAGTGTGTAAAAGGATTAAATAATAACAGAAGACATATGAATAATTTCATGCACAGCAAACAAACAGCAATTGCTTTCATCAGAGCCAGACAGCCATTGCTGTTCACTGCATGCCCTCTTCTCATTATTCATTACCTGTTCCACTTTTTGTCCGCATCTTGTTCTGAAAGTGAAGGTCCACAGGGAAACCTCTCCTGTCAATTTCAGAAGTAACTCTCAGCACTCAGCTTGTAGTCAGTAATTCCAGTTCCACTTGAGGGGACTCGTTTACGAAGTCAAAGTTTCTTGATTCTGCATTATCCAGCCATCTGCCTTGATGGAAATGGATAGGGGGAGTCTGGAGGAGGAGGATAGAGGAGCATGACTGAGTTGTGAACTTGTGAACCTCAGGAATGCAGACAGTGGCACCTTCAAATCAATAAGGAAATAGGATGAAGACAGTGTGCTGATGGATTTGTTATGATTAGGTGATTAGAGTTTTGTTGTGGTAAAAGTTGTAAAACAAAGAAAGACACACAGGAATAAAAGTGAATAAGGACAAAAAAAGGAAGTCATTTTCAGGCCTCGGTGTCAGGGAAGTAGAGCTTGTCCTCAAACTCTGTGAATTGAGGTGGGAGTAGGACAGCTAACAGAGAAGAACTTCCATCACCTAAGTCGGTGTTCTCCTCTTCTTCCTGCGTGCATTCACATATTTTGTAATCTGGTGGTATGAAGTGCTGATTCATCTTGATCATTGTTAACCTTTCCACATTTTTGGGCGAGAGGCGGGTCCTTTTTGAAGTTACAATGGCACCAGCAGCACTGAAAACATGTTCAGAAGATACGCTTGCGAGTGGTCAAAACAAATAATTTAGAGCCAGGTTGGTGATCAGTGGCCATTGACAGCTTTTCCAATACCAATACACCAATGGGTTCTGATTAAAGAAGACCTCTGTTGGGTCATCCAGATAGGCCTGCACCATCCACTCAAGGTTATGCAGGTGTGCTCCACTTTGCGTACCATCTGTTGCCTTTGCATCACTGGAACGAGCAAACCCTTGATGAGTTAGCCAATCCGCTTCTGACAATATTATGGCTGGGCCTGGTGCAGGTGAGGATGATGATATGGTTGCTGGTGTCGGTAACGGCTGTGAGGGAAAGTGACTGCCTTCGGCCACAGAAGTGGACCTTGGCGCAGGATGGCCTGCGGATTCAGCAGTACCTCTGCCGGGTCCTTCAATTTCCTGCCGCTCTTTTTCGAACCGAGTGGCTGACAGAGCTAGCCAATGTTTGTACTTTGAAACATCTGCTTCATTAAAAGGAATGAATGTTTTGCTGGCCACTGCCTTTTTGTACCGTGGATCCAGAATAGTGGTACAAATGTAATGTTGTTCTGTATGTATTTTTTTAAGCCTTTCATTGTCAACTAGGCGGGTTAATAAGCTCACAGCCAACTGATATGCATCTTGCTTGCCAGTATCACTTTTGAACGCTGAAGACACTGCCTTCAGTTTGTGCTCTAGCATGCGCAACAATGGGATAGCTTTGCCCAAAGTACAGTCTTCCCTGCTGACTTCACGAGTTAAGACCGTAAAAGGATAAAGCATGTCTGTCAGGCTTTTAACTAGCTTCCATTCCTCCAACTCTAGCCTCATGTCTTTCATAGTAGAACCCATTGCAAATACACACTCATTGATTACCAAGCACTGCTCAGACAGACGCTCAAGCATGTAGAAGGTTGAGTTCCAACGTGTTACCACCTCCTGGATGAGTCCTCTGACTGGCAGTCTACGGTCACGTTGCATGTTAGTCAGCTGCTTCCGGGCCTTAAAAGAATGGCTGAAATGTGTGCAGATTCTTCGGTAGGTGGTCAGTAACTTGCTGACTGTGTTTTCTTTTTTCAAGAAATCTTAAACAACAATGTTAATACTGTGCGCCAAACTCGGCACTCTGCAATAGCCACCATAAGACATGGTCCTAACTATATTACTGCAATTATCCGTGGAAACATAACCAATCATGCACTTTCTTGGATGCAGCTATTCATAGACCTTACTCTGAAACTCATCCAAAAGGTTTAGTGCAGTATGAGATTTCTCCATGGCAAACATGGCTACTGTTGCATGTTTCAGAGTAGCTGTGTTCGTGTCAACACCTGCATATACCTTGTCTCTAACCCCTGCAAAAGAGAACCAGTGTGCAGTGATGCACATGCAATCAAGGGCTTGGCAACTGGTCCACATGTCTGTTGTCAGGTGTATAGTGTGAACAGCACTCTTCTGCAAAGCTGCCCCAAACACCTCCAGCACATCTGTAGCACTGGAACCGCAACTCTGGCAAAATAGGACTGGCTAGGAACCTTCCATTTAGGGCAGACTATTGCCACAAATTCTAGAAAACCCACCCCTTCCACGGAAGAAAAAGGTAGAAGGTCTAGCGCTAACATTTTAGCCAGCATTGCATTATAAAGATGTGCCATTGGGTGGTTGCTTTCAAATGGCACATCCGAATAAAACATGCTTTTAATGGTGGTCTGGACCGTTTTCATACCTGATGATGATGCAGACTTCTTCAACCCAGTTAGGCTCCTTGATGTACTTTTTCGCATTGGTGTCTCTCCCAGACTCTTAGTGTGCCTCATACATGTTGCTGGGGTAGAGGGTGTGGGCGCTACCACTGCAGGGCTGCGGCAAGGGGTACTGAGTGTACCAGAAAAAATGTCTGTCACTTCTTCACTTCCCCCTGCACGATCAGACCCTCGTCATTATCAGAAGCAATATGAATGGATACCTTTGGATTTGTTGTACTTTGGGCTTCCAGGATCTTTCTTAGGTGCGCCTCCCAAGTGATAGTGTCGTGTTTTTGGAGATGACCTCTCTGGCCTCCGGTACCATAGTTGGTACCAAGCTTACCCTGACTAACTACAGTTTTACAAATCGAACAAACGACCATGTTTACCGCCTTTTTGCTAACACTAAAGAAGTCCAAAACTGGGGACTGGAGATGTCTGCTGGTGGTGAAGGTGCTACTTTCAATGTCGGATGAAGTGGAGGATGGGCGTGGCTGAATTTGATTCTGTTGTGCACTTACAGCACCACTACTTGAGGTAATGGAGGTCAAGCTGGATGGAGGTCCCTGCCGGCCCTTCTGCCGAGAAAATATGGAAGCTGTAGGTCGTGTCGGTGTAGTAGTTAACTGCGTTGGTGGTGGTACCAGTGCCATGTCGCCCACATCCCGCTCAGCAGCAATTCGGGATAGGGTCAAAATGTCTGTCTGCTGCATGCCCGCTGGGGCTAGAGTGACAACTGTGATGACTGGATCGTCGTCAGACTGTTCATCAGCAGCAGAATACACCACTTCCTGTTCGTCGTCATCACCCATAAGTGAAAGCCTTGCGATAACCTTCCTTTTAGGCTTAGCTACCTTTCTCGGCTCATGGGGTGCCTCACTCATTGGTGGGTTCCATTCAACGTCAAGATCATCAGAAGGAAGTTGGCTTGAAGAGGAACTTGTAGTAGCCTCCTTGATCTTTTTCTTGCTGGTGATCTGGAAGACAATGGATCATCATCAGGAGGAGTGGCTTCCTCGGATGATACCTCCGCTTGAATCTCGATTTCCTGATGTGCCCCTACTTCTGGAGGAACAAGCATTGTGGGCAGTTGTGCTGCTCCATGCGCCTCTGCATGCGCCTCTCCATGCGCCTGTCCTTCCGCCTCTCCTTGCGCATCTCCATGCGCCTCTACTTGCGCCTCTACTTGCGCCTCTACTTGCGCCTCTACTAGCGCCTCTCCTTGCGCATGTACATGTGCTTGTACTATTTGCACCTGTGGTTGTCGTTGTGGCTGTGGTTGTTGAACACTCGTCAGATTAGTTACACCCTGTGTTGATTGGATGCTACTTTCTTGCGATGAGCCAACATCGCTGGTCGATGGTGATTGAACAATTAAAATGGCTGCCTCTGCAGCACTCATGGCCTTGGACCTAACTTGGCATGGTGGCACTGAGCCCAACCAAGCGGAGGTGCTGCTTCCAGCTTGGTCCCCGGCAGACCCCCCTGCTGCAGATGTCGGTTTTTTTCTCCTGAAAAAAGTGTCTGCGGTCACACCAGTCTACTTGGTAAGTGGCGCCACTTGCTTCTTCTGCTCCTTCTTACTGGCAGTGGCACTGGCAACTTTCTTGGTAGAGGAGCTACGGCCACCTTTCTTTTAGCCCATCTTCTTCAGATGTCAGAACAGCAGGCCGCAGTTGCAGGAGTTGCAGAGTTGTCTGTGGCCACACATGACGTCACGTGATGTTGTGCTGCACCCACCGCTGCAGAACTTCTTCCTGGCACTGATGATGAACGATGACTGATGTGGTTCTCTTGTGCACCTAAAAGCCAAGGAAGCCAGAGAAACATCAGTTAAATAAATGTTGCATATGTCGTGCTTCAATTATTATTTGCAACTAGGCATTTATTATTAATACAACACACCCAAAGACCCAAAATAAAAATTGCAATTCTAATCAAAAATGGATGTTTACATTAATAGAAGAGAGACCACACAGAGAGAGTTGTTTCATGCACCACTGAGTACCCCTGGGGATAATGGATGAAAGCAAGTCAAAGTGGGTGCAGGCCTGAGCACACTGCCTGGCTTCAAAATGGACCCTTGACCCCCAGCCACATGGCTAGGCCCTGCCTGGATCAAGTCTCAAAATGGCCCCCACCCACATGGCCAGGCCCCAACAACACCCCCAAAAGTCAAAAAACACACAAAAATCTCCACAATCCAATGCCATCCATGCCCTCAATGATATTTACATTCAAGACACCCCACAAAAATACTTGGTCCATGCACCACTCACTACCTCTGAGCATAATGGATGAAAGCAAGTCAAAGTGGGTGCAGGCCTGAGCACACTGCCTGGCTTCAAAATGGCCCCTTGACCCCCAGCCACATGACCAGGCCCTGCCTGGACCAGACCTGAAAATGCCCCACACCTACATGGCCAGGCCCCAACAACACCCCAAAAAGTAAAAAAAACACACAACTATCACCACAATCCAATGCCATCCATGCCCTCAATGATGTTTAAATTCAAGACACCCCACAGAAAAACTTGGTCCATGCACCACTTACTACCCCTGGTAATAATGGATGAAAGCAGGTCAATGTGGGTGCAGGCCTGAGCACACTGCCTGGCTTCAAAATGGCCCCTTGACCCACAGCCACATGGCCAGGCCCTGCCTGGACCAAGCCTCAAAATGGCCCCCACCCACATGGCCAGGCGACAACAACACCCCAAAAAGTTAAAAAATACACAAAAATCACCACAATCCAATGCCATCCATGCCCTCAATGATGTTTAAATACAAGACAACCCACAGAAAGTCTTGGTCCATGCACCACTCACTACCCCTGGGCCTACTGGCTAGTGTGGCTTTACAGGCACCCCAATTAAAAAAAAATCCACATATAACAGTGAGCTAAAATTCCATGACATAAATGAGATTTAAGTTCAACAAAACTCAGAAACAGTTGTATCATGCACCTATGACTAACCCTGGGCCTACTGGATAGTTACTGCAATGCCCCAAACAAACAACACCAACTTACTTGTAAAATCTGAAATCCAAAAGTTACCCAAAGTCCAAAAAGTCCTCAAATACAAATATCCAGCAGCAGCCACAAAAAGTAATCCTTTCAGCTCCAGATCCAAATGAAAAGTGACCAGGACTGGGAGAAGCCTGCTGGACAGGAACAGGAAGTGGGAGACTATGGGGCACTTCCTTCCTCCCACACCCAAAAATTGACTACTTGCACAAAAAAGTACAGCCAAATGTCAATCTGAGGTGTTATTCTGATCCAAATCCTCATTTTCAGAAGGTTTATGCTGCCTGCGGTAGATTTTTTGTGCAGAGTTGCAATTTTTGCAAGTTCGGGAAAGCGAGCTGTTCAAATCTCCCATCGCATCTACGTGTTCGCAATTGTTTACTTCCGCGATGCGTGATCGCGGGCCCTTATGATGTAGTCGCATTCTCAAACTCTCACAGTGCAAGATGGCGGGCCGTTATGACGTACTCGCGGTCGAAAATTCTCGCGCGATCACGCAGCAAGATACAAAATGGCGCAGCGCAAGCAAAACGGGAGGAAAAACAACTTGGCGAACTCAGAATCACGGTAAGTCAACGCCGCGGGCGCGATATTGTATTTTTGAAGCACGACCAAGCAAAAAATCCGCCAGCTTGCGAATTGCAGATTTTTGGGCAAATTCGCGCGATTCGCGGACCGCGAATTTGCAAAAAATCGGCAAATTCTGTGAATGGAACGGATTTTCAGCCCATGCTTAACAGATGTGCCAAAAAAGGCAAGAAAGGTGCAAAACGAAGTGCAGAAAGAGGCAACCGAGGTACAGGAAGATGCAAGAGAGGTGCAGAAACAAGATCGAAAAGTGCAGAAAGAGCTAAGAGAATTGCTGAAAGAAGCAACAGATGTTTAGTAAGAGAAGTGCAGAAAGAGGCAGGTGAGGTGCAAAAAGAAGCAAGATGTCAGGACTACTAGGGTGGCTTGCGGTCTAGGGCCCGCCCCACTCCACTGGCATCGCTGTTGCCCGCCATGTTTGGTGCCACTATGTGGCAAAAATGCACCATGTTAGTCGTGGGGGACGTTGGTGGCAAAAGTGTACCAGAAGACTTTGTTTTAAATGATGTTTCACAGCCCTAAGGTCTTGTATATGTCCAGATATCCATTTTTGTGTGTTCCGCCAGATGCATGGGATTTGGCATGCCTCGTCCGCTGGATGCGTGAGCTTTGGCATGCCGCGTCCGCCGGATGCGTGAGCTTTGGTAGGTCGCGTCCGCCGGATGCGTGAGCTTTAACGTACCGGTCGCATGCGTGGGATTTAGCATGGGCGTAGTCGCGCTAATGTACGCGATCACGCCCAAACGTCAATGCTCACTATTCTGGGGATTTCTATGGTGTAGCAGCTTCCTCCTGATGCTCTAATTTGGAAATAGAGCTTTGGAAGGCATTTTGGATCTTTTACAGAGGTCGTGTTGATGTCCAACAGAAGGATCGTTTGGATAGGCGTTTCCAGTTGAAGGTTGCTGTGAAGAAGTTTGAACAGCAGTTCCTCAAGGATTTGGATTTCAGCAGCCACGCCCTTACCAATTTGTAGAGTAGGTCGTACTCTATAGGTAGGAGCTGTATAATTACTAATAAGCACAAATTTGGCGCTATTTATAGAAAGGTAATTCATTAGTTATAAAAAGGTGTTTTTTAGAATGTTTTTGGAAAACTTTACATTGCAGTATTTTATGTGAGGTACTCTTCAGGAGCTTTGGTTAAAACAGTCTGGGTTATTGTTTGAATTGTTCAAGCCACTATTCATTCCAGACGTAACTCAGTTTAATGTGAAGTAGCAAAAGAACTTATTTTGCTGAAAAGATTTGAACACAATTTTCTGTAGTTATGCAGTTTTAGAAATGGTGTAAAGAGGATATTTACAATGTACAAAGAGTTGAGTTAGTAATGGTGTAAAGAGGATATTTACAATGTACAAAGTGTCATAGAGCTTTTTTTCTGTTTAAGACTCTAATGTGTCTGTGGACTCACATCCAAGGTCAAAATTACTTTTGATGACTTTTGAGCAACTGTCAATTTAGTCTCTGGTTTTAAGAAGCTATTATTGATTTTAATTTGTTGTAGAGTTTCGTGTACCATTAGAAAAACTTGCAGCATTAACTTTTCCTTTTCAGATCTCCCTCCCTGCAGTTCCCTTCCTAACTCCCTTTTCACCCCGCTTGATCACTTCAATATTCTGTGTAATTATTACAATCAGAATTGGAGGTATCGAGAGGTGGGCCCTTATATCAACTCGACAGATCCTGAGGAAGACTTCATCTGACAGAATAGTGAGCCCACAAATTTTTTCCTCCCGATCTGTCTGAGTTGCCATAATGGCCACCATAGATGATTTGATGGCAGTGATTGTAAAAATGCAGGCTGATTTAAATGAAACCATGAATGCAACCGCGTTATTGGCCGAAAA
The DNA here is from genome assembly GCF_964263255.1 of Lissotriton vulgaris. NCBI lineage: Eukaryota > Metazoa > Chordata > Amphibia > Caudata > Salamandridae > Lissotriton > Lissotriton vulgaris. The sequence goes on from NW_028246874.1 coordinate 112,237, forward strand.
GGTGGATAATATTCAACTTCAGAATACACCACTTCCTGATGAGATTCAGGATGCTGGTGCTAGGGCGTACACTAATATTTCAGTCACTGTTCCACCGCAAATTCCTTTAGCTTCTCCAGAACGTTTTTCAGGAGACCCTTCTAAAGTGCAAACATTTTTAACCCAAATTGAGTTACATTATTCCTTCAGACCAACAGCTTTCCCTACCCCTCAATCTAGGATTGCGTTCCTCATTTCTTACCTGTCTGGAGATGCTGCTAACTGGGCGGTTCCATTAGTCAGACAAGATAGTGCTTTATTGTATAACTGGAGACGCTTTGTAGAGGAATTTGAAAAGGTGTTTGATAGACGAACTGTGACTCTATCTGCAGACCGGGAATTATTACAGTTAAGACAAGGAAACAGAGATCTCATTTCTTATCTATCTCATTTTAATAGACTTGTTGCCGAAACCTCTTGGCCTGAAGAAAAGAGAGCTGCTCTTTTTTATCAGGGCCTGAAAGATGAGCTAAAGGACGTTCTCGCCCAAATAGATCCTCAACCAACAGCATGTTCAGATTTGATAAATTTGACCTTACGCCTAGATCATCGGCTCTCAGAAAGAAGGTCAGATAAGAAAAAGAGTGAGAAACCAAATTGGAAAAATTAACCTAGATCTCGAACTCAATTTACACATTCCGAATCCAGTTATGAACCAATGGAGATCGGGACCCTTAGACAACCTTTATCTAAAGAAGAAAAAGATAACAGACGCAAAAATGGACAATGCCTTTACTGTGGTCGCAAAGGGCATTTTGTGAAAGATTGCATCATGAAACCGAAAAATAAATCTCCAAGTGTCAACAAGGCAGCAATCATCGAAAAAATCAGATCAAACGTCGGAAAACTAATTTGCCCAAGATGTTTAGAAGGGCATCTCTTGGGTACCATCGCTTACCCTTCCATAAACTCTTGTGTGTCCAATTACAAAGCTCATTTCTGTTTAGCAGTGCAAATTCAAATAACTCTTGAAATTTGGCAAATGGAAGTTTTAATCGATTCTGGAGCTACAGGAAATTTTGTTGATCTAGAAACTGTACAAAGACTAAGTATCATTTGCGAAAAGAAAGAGACACCAGAAATTGTCCAAGCAGTTGATGGGAAAGATTTGTCTGGAGGGCCATTAACAATGCAAACTTCCAAGGTGGTTATGATTTGTGAGGACTCAAAGAAACAAAGACATATGGAAGAAGTGCAATTTGATGTAATTCAAGCTCCTCAGTATGAGTTTATTCTTGGAATGCCTTGGCTCTGTTTGCATAATCCTCTAATCGACTGGCAAAAAAGAGAACTTGTATTCCTCTCTGATTTTTGTCAGTCATCTTGTCTAAAAACTTTGGAGCCAATTGTGAGTCAAATAGCAACTGCGGAAGAAAAGGAAACAATATTACCCAAAGTTTACAGAGAATATCAAGAGGTGTTCAGCGAAGAGAAAGCAGCAAAACTCCCACCTCATCGTAGCTATGATTGTCAGATTGATCTCATACCAGGATCTCGTGTACCAAATTGTAGAATTTATGCTTTATCGGAAAAGGAAAATCAACATTTGAGAGACTATCTAGATCAGTATTTAGAAAATGGTTTTATCCGCCCTTCTAAGTCTCCAGCCGCCTCCCCTTTGTTTTTTATCCCTAAAGTAAATTTTGGAATTAAGAACCTGCATCGACTATAGGGCGCTGAATAAAATAACAATCAAGAATAAATACCCTTTGCCGTTAATCCCTGTCCTTTTGGATCAAGTCAAAACAGCAGTGATTTATACCAAACTTGATCTTAGAGGGGCTTATCACCTGGTACGAATCAGACAGGGAGACGAGTGGAAGACTGCATTCAAAACTCAATATGGCCTGTTTGAATATTTGGTAATGCCATTTGGCCTTTGTAACGCTCCAGCAGCCTTTCAATTTTTTCTCAATGATGTCCTACGAGAATTTTTAGACCTGTTTGTTATCGTCTATATAGATGATATTTTAATCTATTCAGACTCTGTGGAAAAACATGAAGGCCATGTTAAACAAGTTCTAAAGACTCTGCAAACACATAATTTGTATTGTAAACTAACTAAATGTGACTTTCATGTTTTTGAAGTAGAATTTTTAGGAGTGCTTCTCACACCAACGGGCATGAAAATGACTGATGGAAAAGTTCAAGCAGTAGCTGAATGGCCTATCCCAAATTCAGTTCGAGATGTACAATGTTTTTTGGGTTTTGCAAATTTCTATCGTCAATTTATTGATCACTTTTCTGCAGTGGTAGCTCCTATCACTAGATTACTTAGGAAGAAGGTAAAATTTGAATGGACTTCCAAGGCTAATGATGCGTTTTAGAAATTAAAGAAAGATTTTACAGCAGCCCCAATTTTAATGCATCCAGATGTTAATGAACCCTTCATAATTGAAGATGATGCTTCAGATGGGGCAATTGCAGCCATTCTTTCTCAAAGACACCCTAAAACTGGCCAAATGCACCCGGTGGCATACATGTCTCGGAAATTGAACTCAGCAGAGCAAAACTATATTATCGCAGAAAAAGAATTACTTGCTATTCTAGAAGCATTCACAGAATGGAGACACTATATAATGGGAGCAAAATTCACAGTAACAGCATATACGGATCATAGAAATTTGCAATTTATGAGTTCAGCCAGAATGTTGACACCAAGACAGTTAAGATGGATGATGTTCTTTGCAGAATATGATTTCATAGTAACTTATCGTCCAGGACAAGACAATAAAAAAGCAGATGCTCTTTCTAGAAAAGACTCTTCTTTGCACAGGTTTGAAGGAGCTCCACAGTCGATCATAGATCCAGATAAGGTACTTTGTTTGTTGTCTGCTGATCAATTCTTAGAAAAAATTCATGAAAACTTCTCTCCTTCTCAATGGAAAAAATGGGAGAATAAAGAGGAGAATCGAACAATCAAAGAGGGAATACCATTCCATGGAAAACAGGTTTATCTCCCTACCGAGGAATTACAAAGAACTGTTTTCAGTTGGTTACACTCTCATCCAATGGCAGGACATCCTGGTCCCAAAAAGACTGTAGAAAAAATACAAAAATTATTCTGGTGGCCAGCTCTTCAGAAAGATGTAACTCAAATGGCTCAAAATTGTGAAACTGGTGCAAGATTTAAAACAGATTACAGTAAACCAAAAGGTTTGTTACAAGTTCTACCCACACCAACCAGACCTTGGGAACATATTTCCTTAGACTTTATTACAAATCTCCCGCAGATCAATCAGCATTCAGTCATCTTAGTTGTTGTAGACAGTTTAACAAAGTACGCACATTTCATTGCTTGTAAACGATTGCCTACGGCAGGACAATTAACACAAATCTTTCTAAAGAACATAGTGCGGCTACATGGTTTGCCTTCAGTACTGTTATCAGATCGAGGTTCTCAGTTTTCATCCAAATTTTGGCAACAATGGTGTCAGTGTCTACAGATTACTTCAAATATGTCTACCAGTTATCATCTGCAAACGGATGGTCAAACCAAACGACTAAAGCAAACATTAAAACAATATTTGAGATGTTATGTAATGGATTCCAAAGAGTCCTGGTTAGATTTGCTGTGGATTGCTGAAATAGCTTATAATTCATCACCTCATTCATCCACAGGATCTTCTCCTTTTGAAGCTCTTTATGGATACCTACCAAAGACAATTCCTTTAACATTACCCAAAGAAGAGAGTAATGCACCTGCAGTACAAGACACAGTACAACTCATGCAGACTGTTCATCAAAAAATTCACAAACGATTGCTACAGAGTAAGGAGGAATACAAAAAGCAGTATGATAAACACCATCGAGCAGGACCAATGTATGTTTCAGGAGATAAGGTGTGGCTGTCCACAAAGAACTTACATTTTAAACACAAGAACATGTTTCACCCCAAATTCATCGGTCCATATCCAGTAATTCGTCAAGTCAATCCAGTGACATACAAATTACAACTTCCCAAGAACTTGCGAATTCATCCTGTGTTTCATACGTCTTTGTTAAAACCAGCTAGACAAAATGTAGTTCCCAGACCAGCACCGATCTTGATTCAAGGCAATTGGGAATATGAGGTGCGGAAGATATTGGACTCTAAACGCAGGGGTACTAAACTGTGGTATCTGGTTTCTTGGAAAGGTTATGGATCGAGAATGACTCCTGGGAACCGGCTGAACATATTCATGCCCCTCGTTTGTTGCGCAGGTTCCATCTCCTCCATCCTTCAAAGCCGGGCCCTAGACCGCTCTTGGGAGGGGGGAGTACTGTTAGGACTTCTAGGGTGGCTTGCGGTCTAGGGCCCGCCCCACTCCACTGGCATCGCTGTTGCCCGCCATGTTTGGTGCCACTATTTGGCAAAATGCACCATGTTAGTTGTGGGGGACGTTGGTGGCAAAAGTGTACCAGAAGACTTTGTTTTAAATGATGTTTCACAGCCCTAAGGTCTTGTATATGTCCAGATATCCATTTTTGTGTGTTCCGCCACATGCGTGGGATTTGGCATGCCGCGTCCGCCGGATGCGTGAGCTTTGGCATGCCGCGTCCGCCGGATACGTGAGCTTTGGTAGGTCGCGTCCGCCGGATGCGTAAGCTTTAACGTACCGGTCGCATGCGTGGGATTTAGCATGGGCGTAGTCGCGCTAATGTACGCGATCACGCCCAAACGTCAATGCTCACTATTCTGGGGATTTCTATGGTGTAGCAGCTTCCTCCTGATGCTCTAATTTGGAAATAGAGCTTTGGAAGGCATTTTGGATCTTTTACAGAGGTCGTGTTGATGTCCAGCAGAAGGATCATTTGGATAGGCGTTTCCAGTTGAAGGTTGCTGTGAAGAAGTTTGAACAGCAGTTCCTCGAGGTTTTGGATTTCAGCAGCCACACCCTTACCAATTTGTAGAGTAGGTCGTACTCTATAGGTAGGAGCTGTATAATTACTAATAAGCACAAATTTGGCGCTATTTATAGAAAGGTAATTCATTAGTTATAAAAAGGTGCTTTTTGGAATGTTTTTGGAAAACTTTACATTGCAGTATTTTATGTGAGGTACTCTTCAGGAGCTTTGGTTAAAACAGTCTGGGTTATTGTTTGAATTGTTCAAGCCACTATTCATTCCAGACGTAACTCAGTTTAATGTGAAGTAGCAAAAGAACTTATTTTGCTGAAAAGATTTGAACACAATTTTCTGTAGTTATGCAGTTTTAGAAATGGTGTAAAGAGGATATTTACAATGTACAAAGAGTTGAGTTAGTAATGGTGTAAAGAGGATATGTACAATGTACAAAGTGTCATAGAGCTTTTTTTCTGTTTAAGAGTCTAATATGTCTGTGGACTCACATCCAAGGCCAAAATTACTTTTGATGACTTTTGAGCAACTGTCAAATTAGTCTCTGGTTTTAAGAAGCTATTATTGTTTTTAATTTGTTGTAGAGTTTCGTGTACCATTAGAAAAACTCGCAGCATTAACTTTTCCTTTTCAGATCTCCCTCCCTGCAGTTCCCTTCCTAACTCCCTTTTCCCCTCGCTTGATCACTTCAATATTCTGTGTAATTATTACAATCAGAATTGGAGGTATCGAGAGGTGGGCCCTGATATCAACTCGACAGATCCTGAGGAAGACTTCATCTGACACAAGAGCAGTGCAGAAAGAACACACAGAGGTGTAAAAGGAGGCAATATGGGTGCAGAAAGAGGTAGGAGAGGTGTACACAGGACACAAAAGGGACCTCATTTCCCCACGGGGCGTGTTTACAGAGTGGTGCAAGGAAGGGGCCCGGCTTCAGGCGAGATGCCAGCTTCTTTTACTATTTTTTGGGCCCTGTGGACCACATCCCCCAGGGCCTGAGCATAAAAAAAAACCGGAAGGGGGCCGTGTGGCCTCACTTCCCTGGGGCGCTAATAGGCCTATGGACCCCATTCCCCAGGACCGGGGCAGCAATTTTTAAATATTTTATTTTGGAGGGAGGATTCTGAGGCCTATAATAGCCCCAGGGACCCCATCACTGGGGGCATTGCCTCGTTTTTATTTAAATAAAATTAAATATTATGGGAGGGGCCTGCTTGGCCCCCTTCCCTTTGCCACTTCTAGCCCCAGTGACCCCATCCCCGTGGCCTGGTCCGCCTATTTTTTAGGAGGTAGGCCGCTTGGCCCCCTTCCTAAGGCCAATTATGGCCCAGGGACCCCATCCCGGCATTCCTTTAAAAAAAATAAAAAAAATAATTAAAAGGAAGGGGCCCCCGGGGCCACTTCTGGACCAGCCCTCAAGTTGGGGACCGTGGGGGGAGCCCCAATGCCCCCATGGGCCCGCCGGCTCCCAGCCTTATGCGGGGGCCGAAATTGCTTTTGCTAACATGCAGCTCCTCTTGTCCAAAAGCAATCTGCTTTGCTTTTTGGAAGCAAGAGTAGGTTTCCGAGTCACAAGATTGCTGCCAACACTTCCTGATTTGGAGTGTTGACAGCCAATCAGAGTGAAGCTCATGCCTGGGAGGAGTCGCGACTCCTCCTCGGTGCTCAGATAAACACATTTTTATTTTTTTGATTTCTCTGCAACTACTGAACGGATTTACAGCATTTAAAAAAAAGAGTGCTTTCTGAACCAACAGCTACCTCTTTGACAAATGTGGTGTAATTCTCATTCAGCAGTTCAGTCTGAAGCCGTCTCTAAAGTTCCTATGGAAATGAAAGTGGAGAAAATGTGTTTTGGGACCCCCCTTTTTTTCTCAGACCCTGCTTGTTGAATCACCTCAAAACTTTCAAGACAGGAGCTGACCAGAGCGCCTCATTCGTTTTTAAAATATCATGAGGATTCGTCAAATGATGCCAAAGTTATTGGCAAAGCAAGAAATGTGCGTCCTATGGAAACTAGGTCCTAGTTATAACTACCAATATAAACCTATATATATATATATATATATATATATATATTACCTACTGGCGGTCGCCAGTAGGTATATATAGTTAGGATTTTTTCCCTATGGGATTTCTGAAAATTCTATGCCTAATAACTTTTGCGTTCGTGGACGGAATTGGCTGAAATTTTCAGGAAAATGGCACATTTTGTTTCTGAGCAGACCTTGAAAATTTGGGGGGGTTTTGTGGAGGGGGGGCCGAGAAAAAAGGGGGGTCCCAAAACGCCTTTTTCCCATGTTAATTTCCATAGGGCGGTTGGACTCACTTTTAGCCCGAACGGCTGAATGGATTTTCACGAAACTTGGCAAAATTGTAGGGACTGTTAGCCCGATGTGCCTTTGCTAGGTCTCAATATATGTGCTTCAGTGGATTTTGAGAAATTAACGTTTAAATCAAGATATATATCTGTAACAGCGCTCCGGGCAGCGATCCGGTTCGCGAACCTTTCGCGTAACGGAACTTTGCGATGAGAAGCTGATTGGCCCTCCGGTGTCTGTCAACATTCTAAACAGTCCGGAGCGGCCGCCATCTTGTCTCTCGGTAGGATCGAGAGACAAGAGGAGGCCAAAACAAAGGGGGAAATTACCATAAGGGGGCATAGTAGATCCTCGTTGACCCCCTAGGTTTTATGTGGAGGTTTTAAAAGGGCCTAGGAGGGTCCAAAAAAAAAAATTTTTTTTTGCGTGGTAAGCGCCAAGTTCGCGAACCGGATAGCTTTCTGGGCAGCGAACTTTATGGATAAAAGAATGAAAGACTTTTCTAATACTGTATGTTAATTGTTTGTTGTTTTTCTTGTTTTTTTTTGTTTTCTTTATTTATTTATTTTTTTTATTATGATTGTGTTTCATACTTTATTAAATTTTCTAACATTTCATTGTCAGAAATGTCATAATTTATTATAGGGTGTAATTGTTTTTCATTTTGAAGCAAGTTGTCTACTGCTTCAACACATTGTAGAAGTTCGTGGTCTCTACTGTCATCCATAAAGTCATCAAGTTTGTCTTGGCTGCTCTCCTTCAGTTCAATCGAAAATGAAACTTGCTGCTCGCCTTCCATTTTGCCTGAAATTTGGATTAAAAAAATATATATTAGTAGAGATAGGGCACTGTTGGGATTAATTTTAGATAGGCAGTTTTTATCAGTGAATTTATCTTTTGGCAGTGTATAGTATGAGAGTGGAAATAGGACTAAAAAAAAGTGTATGTGATTTAACCAAGACACTACTACTACAGAGGGATAGTGTATATGTAGCAGAAAAAGTCTACTATATTAAGTCATAGTGCACAATATATTAAATTATAACTTACCTTCACAAAGAAGTTGAAGTTTTTTGAAGCTTTTGAAATAGGAGGTACAACAAGAAGTAGTAGTCAAAATGGCTGTGTTTCCTTCTCTCCCTTTATATATATACAGGTATATAACCAATCAAATGTCAGGTATTAAAAGTAGAAAATGAAAGTAACATTTTCATTGGTTGTCAATTCCAACAATTCAGATGTGTTTTGTGAAGTAATTTACCTCACGGTACTTGGAGAGGTCTACAGGCTAAATGGCTAAATGGAATTTCAATGAAATTTGTGAGAATGGAAGGGATTGTTATGTAGTATGAGCTAATCTATATTTGGTGAGAGTGTTTCTAGTCGTTATTCTGTAAATTACTTTCCCGCCTTTTTTTAGGACCGCTTTCCGGGAAGCTGCCCGGTTAGCGAACCTTAAGCGTCACGGGAGTCCACCATTTTGTGTTTCGTTCGCATTAAGATACAAGATGGAGGGCAAATAATGTTTAGAATGGGTAGAAGGGGTCATGGTAGACTTATCTTGACCCCCTAGGTTTTCTGAGCGTGGCTGAGGAGGCTTATATGTGCGGAAAAAAAATTTTTTTTAAAAAAATTCCGCGAGGTTAGCTTTCGGTTAGCGAACCGGGTAGCGCTCCGGGGAGCGAATTTTGTGGAAAATTAGTGAAAAAAGTTAGAGAAAAATAATAATTGTGAGTGATCAGATGTAGGGTAGCTCTGAGAAGAGCTTTTGGGTTTATGGTACATTTAGGTACTTATAAGTAGGTACCAATGCAGAGTCTTAAATTCAGAATGAAAATTCTGTTGCCCTCATCTGAGAAGTGAACTCCATCTCCTCTGTAGATATCTTGCATGTAGTAACGCAAGTTATTGTTGTACAGAGAGCCCATTCCATGGTCTCTCATGTAAGCTGAAACAGATTTGTTTACATGCTTCCTCGCTTTCTCAATTTGTGGACAAAATTGGTTGGACCACCTCCATTTCTGTCTTTGGCATATATTGGAATATACCAAGGCAGTTTGAGGAAAAAGTGCCATTAATTGCTCCAAGGTGTCCTTTAAAAGCATTTCCAGACCTACCCCTGTCAAAGTGCCCAAATCATTACCTCCACAGTGCACTATTAACAGGTCAGGTTTTGGCAAATGCATAAAGGTTTTCACCAATGGTATCAATTGGTGACATTTTAATCCTCTTTGGCCCAACCACTTAATTTCCACATCTTGTAAATTGAGGTTGTGTAAATTTCTGCTCTCAGCATACCTTTGAGCCCAGTGGATGTAACTATGTCCAACAATCCAGACGTTAAACATGGTGGAAGAAGGTTGTTCTGCAGTCAGATGAAGTGTGGTAATGAAAGGGCAGTTGAAACAGTAGGAGTTTCTAAAGAAAAAAAACTGTGGATTTACAATGCTAATGATTCATTAGCAGTGATTGGTGCATTTCCATTTCTGAAAACAGAAAGTTAGGGTGCATGGATGTGTTCTTTGAAAGATGTAATTTGAATGGTCAAGGAAGAAACATTTAATGAAAGATTGCACTGGATACGCAGGTGCACTGAGAGTTCAGAGTTCAATTGAAACATTGTTGTGTGAATTTGCAAACATGAGAGGTCTTCCAGGAGGTGGTTGCTATGGAAACAAGGCAGACAGGGCAGAGGGGGGAAGGGTTTTGATTTGAAAAAAGTGAGGGAAGAGGTATGATTGGCTAATATGAGAGATATGTGAAAAGAATATCTGTATTTCTGTGCTTTCAATAGCTGCAGCCTTTGGAGTGCATCCTTTTTCTTCTGCTGAAGACAATTTGGTGTATTTCTGAGACTGTTTTCAAAACTCAAAAAATATTTGCTAAGGTGAGAAAAGATTTATTTAATTTAGATAGAGAATAGTATGATTTAAGGAGAAAATGATGAAGAAAGCTGTGTTTTTAAAATGTGGTTTTGTCTCTAGTGATATACTAATAGAATTAGTTTCAAAGAGAAATTATAATTGCATATTTGGTGTAACATTCTGGCATGCAGTTACACAAGATATTGTAATACATGGAGGCCATTTCATGGTCTGTTATGTAAGCTGAAACAGATATGTTGCTTTTAAAAACGATTTAAGAAATCAATTACATTTCTAGATATGTACTGCTAGAGCTTCATAGGTTGTTTTGGGCCATATTTATAAGGTATTTGAGTGTCTAAGATGTTGTGTTCGCCTTTTAAAATGTAAAGTGTTCCTCATGGGACAAGTGTCTTGTAAATACGCTCCCACTTGTGCTTGGCAAATTTAGATTTTGATTATGGGAGTTACCTAGCCATGTTAATAGTGTCCCAAAAATGGTGCTAGGGCATTCCAGAAAACACTTTCATGTGTCTCAAGGACATTTTTAGTCATTTCTTCATGAATGCAGGTATACAATTGATTTATATGCTGTGTTTAAAAACGAATTTTGAAATGAATTAAATTTCAGGATATGTACTGTTAGAGCTTCATAGGTTGTTTGGGGTCATATTTAGAAGGCATTTTAGTGTCTTTGAAGTTATTTTTCCCTTTTTAAATGGAAAGCGTTCCTCATGGGGCCCTGAGCAGTTCTTAGCCATGTTATTTAATTGGAAGTGGATAACATGGCTAAGAGCATTTGCTGGAAAATGCATGAATATCGCTGATTTTTCTGCTATATTCATGCATTGTGGCCGTTTTTTTCACATTGCTTCATAGGTTGTTTGGGTTCATATTTAGAAGGCATTTTAGTGTCTTTGATGTTATTTTTCCCTTTTTAAATGGAAAGCGTTCCTCATGGTGCCCTGAGCAGTTCTTAGCCATGTTATTTAATAGGAAGTGGATAACATGGCTAAGAGCATTTGTTGGAAAATGCATGAATATCGCTGATTTTTCTGCTATATTCATGCATTGCGGCAGTTTTTTTTCACATTGCTTCATAGGTTGTTTGGGTTCATATTTAGAAGGCATTTTAGTGTCTTTGATGTTATTTTTCCCTTTTTAAATGGAAAGCGTTCCTCATGGTGCCCTGAGCAGTTCTTAGCCATGTTATTTAATTGGAAGTGGATAACATGGCTAAGAGCATTTGCTGGAAAATGCATGAATATCGCTGATTTTTCTGCTATATTCATGCATTGTGGCCGTTTTTTTCACATTGCTTCATAGGTTGTTTGGGTTCATATTTAGAAGGTATTTTAGTGTCTTTGATGTTATTTTTCCCTTTTTAAATGGAAAGCGTTCCTCATGGGGCCCTGAGCAGTTCTTAGCCATGTTATTTAATTGGAAGTGGATAACATGGCTAAGAGCATTTGCTGGAAAATGCATGAATATCGCTGATTTTTCTGCTATATTCATGCATTGTGGCCGTTTTTTTCACATTGCTTCATAGGTTGTTTGGGTTCATATTTAGAAGGTATTTTAGTGTCTTTGATGTTATTTTTCCCTTTTTAAATGGAAAGCGTTCCTCATGGGGCCCTGAGCAGTTCTTAGCCATGTTATTTAATTGGAAGTGGATAACATGGCTAAGAGCATTTGCTGGAAAATGCATGAATATCGCTGATTTTTCTGCTATATTCATGCATTGTGGCCGTTTTTTTCACATTGCTTCATAGGTTGTTTGGGTTCATATTTAGAAGGTATTTTAGTGTCTTTGATGTTATTTTTCCCTTTTTAAATGGAAAGCGTTCCTCATGGGGCCCTGAGCAGTTCTTAGCCATGTTATTTAATTGGAAGTGGATAACATGGCTAAGAGCATTTGCTGGAAAATGCATGAATATCGCTGATTTTTCTGCTATATTCATGCATTGTGGCCGTTTTTTTCACATTGCTTCATAGGTTGTTTGGGTTCATATTTAGAAGGTATTTTAGTGTCTTTGATGTTATTTTTCCCTTTTTAAATGGAAAGCGTTCCTCATGGGGCCCTGAGCAGTTCTTAGCCATGTTATTTAATAGGAAGTGGATAACATGGCTAAGAGCATTTGCTGGAAAATGCATGAATATCGCTGATTTTTCTGCTATATTCATGCATTGTGGCCGTTTTTTTCACATTGCTTCATAGGTTGTTTGGGTTCATATTTAGAAGGCATTTTAGTGTCTTTGATGTTATTTTTCCCTTTTTAAATGGAAAGCGTTCCTCATGGGGCCCTGAGCAGTTCTTAGCCATGTTATTTAATAGGAAGTGGATAACATGGCTAAGAGCATTTGTTGGAAAATGCATGAATATCGCTGATTTTTCTGCGTTATTCATGCATTGCAGGCCTTTTTTTATCACATTTGCAAGCATTTCTTAGCCATGTTATCCAATGGGAGGTGGATAACATGGCTAAGAGCATTTGCTTCAAAGGTTGTTTGGGGTTATATACCATTTTTGGGAAATTATTAACATGCCTATCTAACTCCCATAATCAAAATCTAAATTTGCCAACCGCAGGTGGGAGCGTATTTACAATAAATTTGCACCATGAAGAATGTAAAATAGCATACTAGATACTCAAATAACTTATAAATATGATCCAAAACATCTTATGAAGCACTAGTAGTGCATATTTCCAGAAATGTATTGGTTTTCATTTAATGATTTACTTCATTGGTAGGCCTTCACATGTTTTTTTACCTTGGTTTTTTTTCAGTGAAAATCTTATCTGCAACCATGTGTTGGCCTCACCTCAAATAAACAAAACAGGTGATGGACTGAATGTGGATCAATGACACACATTCACCCCAGTCCAAAGATCTGGGCCTAAACAAACCTTTAGATAGGCTACATCTTATCGTCATCCTGAATTAATGATTTAAAATATTAGGGAGTGATTTATGAGTGTTGTATGCCTGTTTTGTACCATTGAGTGTCATTTTTGTGATGCAGTGCTGGTGGAAAATATTTGCTATGTTAAATAATTAGTACAGCATTAAGTTTTAGATGACTGTTATTTATTTACTGTTTGGTAATAGTGGTTAATAACATTTTATATTATATTTTTTCACAGATTCAACTGCAGATTCTTTCATAGTTTGGAAAATGCCTTCCAGAAGTCGAATACGAAAGGCTAGAAAACGTCAAAGACAGCAGGATGATGTTTTATTGCAGCAGTCCTCTTCCCCAAATACTTGTCAAAACACCAAGAAAGGTCCGGGTAAGAGCACGAAATCATTCTTAAGAAATATTTGTAGTAAAAAAAATTTTGCTCAAAAAAATGTGTCTCTTAACAAAAAGAGAAGTAATTTAAATGGAAAGGAGAGACCCATCACAAATGTTACTGGTAGAGGAAGAGATAACTCTGTGCATGATAGTAGAAGGAAACAACAGTTTAGGGACATTCGACAACGAATGTTCCGTAATAGGATATTAGTTAATTTATTGAAAAATATTAAAAAGAAAGGCCAACAGAAAGCGGCATTTTATAGGAAGAAGAAAAATGTAGAGAAAATTATTGATCATGCTTTTGAAATCAAGCGAAAGTTGTTTATTTTGGTAATCAATAGAATTAGGAAACTAAGCAAGGTAATTTCTGATTTCAAAACAAAAAGTAGATGGAAGAGAGTAGTAAATCGTACTAACTTTTGTGAAGTTTTTTCTGGAGAATGGATGCATAGTTCAAGTTCTGAGGCATTTTTTAATGAGGAGACTTATTTTCAGGATAATGATTTGGTGCATGCAGTTGACATCAGTGGTCGAGCTTATGAAGTGAAGGATGGTTGTCCAGTTGAAAAAGAACTACTTGTGACAACAGAGACAGAAGAGGCGCTAAGTGATGAGGTTTTAGGAAGACGTCCTAAGGGTCCTGTGTACATTTGGAAGTGTAGTTCTATTTGCAGTGTGCGACAGGTTTCCATCAATTTGCTATGTGATTTTATACGGACATTTAATAAGAAAAGTTTGAAGCAGAAAATGAAGTTGTTGCAAGATTTAGATCCTTGCAGAGTGAGACAAATGACAGGTTTGCGTGGTCATTCACTGGCTTGTCTTTCCAGGAGAGTATGCCAGAGTGTTTTTCATCATTTCAGGATGCTAGCAGTGCATCATAATAAAGTGAGAAAATTAGTGAGAATGTTGTATTATGCTAAGAGTCCAGCAATTATGCTTAAACAGTTATGTGCTGCTCTTTTGCATGGTTCTGAAATAGATGTGAAGAATCTTTGTGAAGAAATTGAGTTTTGTTACTTTGGTAGTAAAGATGAGAATGTTCAAATTGACCCTGAAGTAGAGGGTAATGTGGAAGATAATGTACAGGTTTCCAGTACAGATAATTTTCAGAAGGAAATTGCCACGTTTCAGATGAAATCAAGTGAGAGGCCTAATTTCACTTGTGTATGTTGTCGACGCACTTATTATAAGAATCAGACTAAGGTAGTGGATTTATATGCAAAAAGTGAAAGGGAAAATAATAGTGAATGGAAGGATTTAGCCACATACTTGATGGTAGAAAATTATTTTGATTTGGGATCGGATCAACGTGTGTGTACTTATTGTTGTAATAAATTAAACCAAAACCAGATGCCTGCTAGGGCAGTTCATAATAATCTGGAATTGGTTGAGATTCCTTCTGAATTGAAGGATTTAAATACTTATGAATCTATTTTGATTCAAAGTATCCATCCCTTTCAGGCTATTGTAAGAATGGAGCCAAAGACAGGGAAATTGCCTCCAGCAGATTTACAGAGAGGATTAAAGGGAAGAGTTGTTTATTTGCCTCTAGATTTGAACAAAAACATTAACACAATTGGAATAGAAAAAGTGGAAGAGGAACCTCTGGTTATCTTGGTTAATGGGGTTCCGACAAAGAATAAGAAAATATGGCAAGATTTAGTGGATGTTAGGAAAGTCAAAAAGGCAACAGTGTATTTGAAGAAAAATAATAAGTACTATAAGAATGTATATGTTGCAGAAGAGGAAGTAAGTGATGAAGAGGATAGCGATTTGTGTGCTGGCCAAATTGAGAAAGTAGAGGCCTCTAAAAGTGAAGAAATATATGAACATTATAGTGTTCATCCTTTGCATTCCAAGGAAGTGATGGGGAATGCTATTGAGTTGTTTCAAATGAAACAAGCCAAAGGGAGTCCCATTAGTGTTTGGGAGGAAAGTTTGGAAGCTCGGTGTTTCCCACAGCTATTTCCCACAGGTCAAGGAGGAAGATATGATGAGCGACCTCGTGAAATTCCTGCGTCTGAATACCGGACTTTACGATTGTATGCAGAAGATCCTAGGTTTCGGCAATGCATTCCCTATTTGTTTCATCTCCTGTTTGAAAGCGATCTGTCTGGACTGTCATATGCAGTGAACCACATCTTAAAAAGTGGTATACAGATGCGAAACATCTCGGCAAGTGACTTTATGCATAAAGTCAATGTCCAAGACAGTATTTTGGATTCTCACTTAATTAATCTCATGGCGTGTCAGCGTGGTACTAATGAGTACTGGTACCGTCGTCATGGTGACTTAAAATGTATGCTGAGGAACTTAGGAACTCCGACATGGTTCCTCACTCTGAGCTGTGCCGAGTATGGCTGGGATGACTTACTTGAATTTCTACGAGAGGCAAATGGAAATATTGAAAACATTGAATTCAAGACACCTGGAGAACTGTGTTCTTTGGATCCTGTGAATGTATGCAGGTACTTCAATCATAGATTTGAAGCTATGATGTCTTTCATCACAAATAAAAAGAATCCACCTCTTGGAGAGGTGTTGGATTTCTTCTGGAGAAAGGAGTACCAAGCAAGAGGTGCCCCTCATATACATATGTTGCTGTGGATCAAGGATGCACCTAAATTTGGAACAGATCCGGATGACTTAGTGATGAATTTCATCGAACAGTATTCTACGTGTGCTGTTCCAAACGCAACGGAGAAGAAAAGTCTAAGAGAACAAGTTCTACGTTTCCAAAGCCATCGTTGTGGAAAGTACTGTCGTCGTAAATTCAGAAACAAGGACAAGTTCTACACCAAATGTCGTTTCAACTTTCCACGACCGGTGATTTCTAAAGGAAGAGTGAACAGTTTGATGTCTTCGCTGCGACATAATGTGACGAGGAAATCACCCAAGAATACATACAATTTGAAAAGGAACGAAGAGTCCAAGTACATCAATGACTACAACCCAGTGATTTTGTCCATGTGGAATGCCAACATGGATATACAGTTTGTGGCTGACAACTGTATGGCTGTGGCTCGGTATGTGACATCTTACATCACCAAAAAAGAAAAGACCGAACTGAAGGATATGTGGGAGGACATTTCCCATGAAAAGAGCCTCAGCAAGAAGTTGTACAGTTTCAGTCTGAAGATGTTGTCGCATCGAGAAATCGGAGCTTACGAATGTTCTGATCGATTGTCTTCAGCAAGTCTCTATGCCAAATCCAGGAGTCTCGTTTGGGCGAGTCTTGGTCTTGCTGCAACGCGAAATCGAGTTCTTAAACCTGTTCGGGAAATTGAGTATTTGGCAGAAAAGGAACCAAACAGTACCGACATTTTGAAGACCAACATGTTGGATACATATTATCCAAATCGAAGCAGTCACCTTGAGAATATTTGTCTATATGAGGTTCTCCAAAATTATATATTCAAGAGGAACATCAAAGAAGATATTGAGAAAGGAGTGTATGCTGTAATTGGAAGTGAGGGATGCCTGGTCAAGCAAAGAAAATGCCAATTAGTAAACCATCGAAAATTAAGTGGCGAATCTCCAGAAAAAAAGGAGTTTTTCTATTTAGCACTTTTGCAACTTTTCAAGCCTTGGCGTGCAGAAGAGGAACTGCTTGGAGATTTCCTCTGTTACGAAGACTCTTTCAATGCAGCCAAGGAGTCCATAGAATGTCCTGCTTTTTCTAAATATCAAGAAATGCTAACTTTGGAAATTGAGCAGGAAGCAACGATTGCAGCCGAGATTGCCAGAGACAGTTCTCAGGACAGTCAGAGTTCTGTTTCATTGAGTCAAGATCCACTTGGAGGACCTATTATCGAAAATGAAGCTGCCACTGCTATGAATGAAGTAGAAAGAGCCATGGCACATGCTCAGGAGGATTCAGTTAACTTACAAGACTTGGAAAAACAACTCAACGTTGAGCAGAGGAAAATATATGATGAAGTTACCAAGGAAATTGAGCACGGATTAAGTCATGAGAAGAAAGAGTGCTCGTGTACGTCGTTGAAGCCTGTCCGACTGTACGTGAGTGGAGAAGCGGGAACTGGAAAAAGTTTCCTCATTAAAGCAATCTCTTGTTATTTGCAGGAAAGGACTGAGTCATCGCTGTCTTGTGTTGTCACCGCTCCTACTGGACTGGCAGCACATAATATTAAAGGTATTACTTTGCATCGTCTATTGATGCTGCCGGTGGAGCATGACAACAAATTACAATACAACAAGTTATCTGGAGATGCTTGCTGTGAAGTTTCAAGAGTTTTGAGGAAAATGAAACTACTTATCATTGACGAAGTAAGCATGGTTTCCAATGTCATGCTTGCCTTTGTGCATTTGAGAATGCAAGAAGTACTTAAAACTGAATATGATGTCTTATTTGGTGGGAAACACATTATTGTTTTCGGAGATCTTCTACAGCTGACACCAGTAAAAGGTCAACCTGTGTTCAAAATACTCACGCATGAAGATACCAGGAAGTGCCTAGGGAGCATTGGCAACGTCAATATATGGTTAAACTTCAATTATGCAGAACTGCATCAAAATATGCGTCAGGCAAAGGATGAAGATTACAAGAATATTCTACAAGATATTAGAATTGGAAAAGTGACCGAGCATGGGAAAGAAGCTTTAAATGCACGGTTACTGTCAAATTTGTATCCCAAACAAGATATTGTGCCTGAGAATATTTTTCAGAAAATTACTGAGAAGAAATCCGGGATATGTCTCATGCCAACTCTTGCAGAATGTGCCATCTTCAACAACAAAATGTTGAATTTAGAAAAGCAAGAGATTGTGAAACTTGAAGCTATCGACAAATTAGAGCATATGGGATCAACAATTATTTTGTCAGACAATTTGAAATCAAAATTGGATTCATTAGAGAAGACTATATCTAAAACAGCGGGTTTTGAAAAGACTTTGAATGTGTGTTTAAATTGCCGAATTATTTTGAGAAGGAATTTACATGTAGAAAGAGGTCTGGTAAATGGATCAATGGGTAATGTTGTTGATTTTGAGAAATACAGAAATAGAGATGGAATAGAATTTTTAAAAATTAAATTTGATGGCATTGAGGAAGTACAGCAAATTGGTCGTTGTTCTGCTAGGTTTTTGCTTGTTAAAGATTTATATGTTCGCCGTAAACAGTTTCCTGTTTGCTTGGCATATGCGGTGACAATCCATAAATCGCAAGGTTTAAGTGTAGACTGTGCATTGGTGAATATTGGCAGTTCTGTGTTCAAGGAGGGTATGGCATATGTGGCATTGTCACGAGTTAGAACTTTATCGGGATTGTACTTGATTGACTGTGATGTCACAAACATTTGTGCGGATCTAGATTGTGTTAAGGAATACAATAGGTTAAGAAGAGAGTATGCGCCACATTTGCCTCAATATCCTTTGTTTGAGAAACGTGTGGTAGGCCGCAAACGTAGAAATAGCAGTAATAGTAGGGAGGTTGTTGCAAAAAGACTAAAAGTCAATGAACCGAAAATTGTTAGCAGAAAGAAAGTGGATTCTGTTGAAGATGTTGTCGGTTTTCAATTTGAAAACAGTTCTGGTGTCAACTGCTATGCAAATGTAGTGGTTAATGTTCTCTTTTCACTAGAGAGTTTAAAAGAACAGATTCTGTTGAATTCTGAACAAATTTTATGCTGTTTGTTGAATTCTGTTTTCGAGAAATGTAGCAGTGATCGAACAAAAGTAGAAAGTGTGTCTGAAGTTCGTTATCTGTTAGATGAATGTTCAGGTCAAACAGACTTCTCTGAAAATAATCAGCAAGATTGTCAGGAGTTTTTAATGTATATGCTTGATATATTGCAAGTTGAGGGTGTAGATGTAGATCACCTGTTTGGGCTTTCTTATCAATGGCAGCATGACTGCGAGAACTGTATGGTATCAAGTACTACTAGTGTAGACTCAGAAAGATTTATATATTTAACTTTGCCAGACAGTAAATCAGTCTCCTTTAATAAGCTAGTAAATGCAGCGGATCACAACATGGAGTGTAGCCAATGTAAATGTGATATGATGTCAACATTATTTATACGTAGATATGGCCAGTATGTCATTTTAATGATGCAACGATGTAGGCCTGATGGAACAAAATTGTCAACTTTAATAAAAAATTTTGTGGCTTCTCAGCTGTCAATATCAGGGAGGACTTTTGTTACTGTAGCAATTATCTATCACGATGGTCCATCAACAACATCAGGACATTATACAGCTTACTTAAAGTCTGGAAACGGCTGGTCATTCTGTAATGATTCTGTTGTAACGTTCAAAAAAAAATTGCCGTTTGACCTTAAAAATTCTTACCTGGTGTTTTTAAAACCAAAATTTTAAGTAGAGGGAATGTAAGTCTGCAATGCTGTCTCGATTAAAAATTCAACTATATAAACCTAATGCAAGTAAGTCTGCTTCATAGTAAGCAGTATCAGTGTCATAGGAAAAGGAGAACATGACTGACAAAGAAGAGTAAGATATTAGTAGTCCAGGATTGTGAAAATAATCTCAAATATTTTATTTTTGAAAGTTGCGAAAATAGAAAATGTCGGGATTTGATTGGAAGAATTACAAGATTTGCGAATCGCGGCAACATGATTTGGCCTAGTGGAAACATGTGATATAATGAGAGAAGTTTTTTTTCTATGTAACATATTTCACGTATCGATGGAGGTTTTCTTTCAGAAAGTGGCGGGCTGAAAATATTTAAAGCACAACAGAGTGGATGCTGTTTATAGGAGATCCTTCGACGTCATTGAAAGTAAGTTAATTTTAAGAAGTTTTGAAATCAGATTTCTTAGGTTGTATGGGTTTTTTAAACACAGTCATTTTGATTGTGTTTTTTTTTCCCCGCTGTTACATGATGAATACCTTCAAGTCACTGATTTAAGTGAAATTTGATACATTCTGAGAACAGCAAAAATAAACCATTTAACATGTATAATTAATGTTATGCTTTTTGTCCTTATGATATACATTTAGAAATGTGTGGTACATATGGGTAAGGTGAGTTCTGTAAATATCAATTTTAATGCTTAGAGTGCTGTACTTCTGGGTAGTGTTTTTTTTTTATAAAAAAAAGAGGCCTCACCTCAAAGAAAGCTCTTGAAAGCACACATCTTATTTGCATCCTAAAACAATCATTTACAATGTTAGACACAATTTTATTATGACTTTACATCTTTTTTGCGCTGCTATTGCATCACTATTGTGAGACATTAGCAGTGCAAGAAAAACATCATGTTTCAAAATAGGCCTCAGTTCAGCAATATCAAGATACAGTTTCTTTCGAATATATATCTTTAGGATTGTGTAGGGAACGTAGAGAAGCAGAGACTTCTGTAAATGTCAAAGTTGTTGAAAAACTGTTTGTTTTTGAACCTTTTCCCTTGTCTTTTCTAATTTTTAAATACATGTTTTAATATTTTTTGAAATGTTTGTTCTTTGTTTTACAGATTGAAAGTATGAAAAAATATTTAAAAAAGGTAACAAGAATTATAAGGTAAATGTTTTCCACTCTTTTTACCCGCAATGCACTGCTGATGATGTCATTGACAGTATCTCTCATTTACTCTCTCTAGCTGTCTTTCTATTTACATTATTCTCTGTTTACTTCCCTTATACTAACTCTTCTTTTTTTTTAAAAAAATTTTTTTTTTAGTTCGCTTAAAGTTCGCGAACCGGTCAGCGAACTTGAAGCGAACCAAAAGAAATAGAGCTTGCCAGAGTGATAAACATTCTAGCAATTTTGTTTGAAAGGGGAGGTAGTTCTGAAAAGAACTGTTTTTTTTTGTTTTTGTTGTTTTATGTTTTTTTTGTAATTTTTTGAACATTTTTTGATTTTTTTGTATTTTTAGAACTGTTTTATGTTTTTTTTGTGTTTTTTAAGGAGGGGAGACAACAAAAAACAGGCTTTCAAAACGGCTCAACTGGAGCAAAAAAAAAGAAAATTACTTTTTGGGTGCATTAGGGCACTTATGATTTTCATATGCAATGTTCATGAGGTTGACACTCATGTTGCCATATGACAGCATAGCACCACAGTAAATACAAGACACCTTCATGTGCTGGAAGTTACGTTGGATGTTTGGCACAGTCTCTTGTGCCTCTCTTCCCGTCAAAGACAATGTGGATGTAGATCTTGCCACAGGAGTTGCCGTCGGATTGTCTACAAGATCCCTTAACTCAGCCCGGCTGTAGTTCAAGGGATGCCACCTGCTCATGTGACGGTGCATTGTATAGTTCCCCATACTGTACTTCTTTTCTGTGCCTCTCGACAATCTGTGGTCACAGATGAGGCAGGTGGCATATTTTGCATTCACTTTCTTGGTTCCAGGAGGGATGGTGAAAAACTGCCAGATGAAACTGGTTTTTCGTTTAGAAACCCGGGGCAACTCATCAACAAATTGTTGTCCCTCTCTCTCCTCTTCTTCTTCTTCCTCATCTTCCTCCTCTCTGTTAGTCATAATTTGACTGGGTGGTCCTCTCTTCTTATGGGGAGGTGGAGGTGGTGGTGGGGGTGCACCAGCTGCAGCAACAATGGAAGCCATTGTGGATCTTCAGATAAATGGTCTTTCTCTCACCAAGATGAAAGTCAGAGTGAGGAAATAAGGAGGGGTTTACTTGATTTGGGGAAAACAAAAGTTCTGAGCCAATGAAAAGTGTTATTTTTAGGTCACATGACCTAGTCATACATCATTTGGAAACCAAAAGTGAAATGAACCAATGAGAAGTTTGATAAACAAGTCACATGACCTGTTCCGCTTACGTTACGCGGCGCGCGCCGCGTCCCAGATCGCTTCCGGTTCGCGGTCCGGAGCACTTCCGGGAGCGCTAACGCGGCGCGTCATTAGACGCATTACGCGATAACGTGATACGTCGCGCTTCCGCGGCGCGTCACTGTTCCGCTAACGTAACGTTGACCGGTTCGCGGACTAGATCGCGGCATCAAGATGAGCTAACGGAAAGCTTCCCGGTTCGCGAACTAGAAGCGAAGAAAAAAAATATTAAAAAAAAAATTATCAATAAACATCTAAATATATTTTGGGATTTAAAGAATAATACATTTTACAGCTACAGATGTTAGCTTTTAAAAAACCAATGAAATTCACTGAAAAAACCATAGGTTATAGACCATATATAGTTAGAAATTTGCATTTAAAAAACCATTGAAATTCAATGAAAAAACCATAGGTTATAGACCATATATAGTTAGGAATTCGCATTTACAAAACCTTATTTTACTCGCATAAAACCATTGAAATTCCATATATAGTTAGTTGCGCTAACTATATATCGCGCACCCGCAATCCACTGCTGATGATGTCACATATTACATCATTCATGACATGGTCAGTGACATCACTGATGACATCACTGATGACATCTCAAATGACATCACTGATGACAACATCCAGTGACTGTATGTTTCTGTGAAGTTAAAATATGTCTTACATATTGAAGAATGAGTGGATGTATAAGTGTCTGGATGAAGGATTTAGTAGGTGCATGACTGACTGTATGAGTGAGTGATTAAATGTGTCTCACTGAGTGCATGGGTTAGTGACTAAACTGTCTTAATTTGTGCATCATTATGTCTGTTGTTCTGTAAACTGTTGCATGTGTTGATAAGTAGCTATATGAGTAACTATATGGGTTATTGATTGGTTACCTTAGTATTTGTATGGGAGACTGAGTGTGTGTGTGGGTGGCTGGGAGGTGTATGACTCTGTGCATAGATGTGTGAGCAGTTGATTCACTAGATGTATGGTTTCAAAAGTGCATGTGGAAACAGCTGTATGGGCAGTTGACTGTGTGCATGAGTGTATTGGTGAGTGAATGGATATCTCAGTGCTACATGTCAAAGTAAGTACATATGTAAAACACAGTACATGTGAGAGTTGACATATATAAATAACTGTGCATAAGAGCCAGTGAATGTGTGAGTGGCTGTATGGATCATTGTGAACTTGTATCAGGGATTGTATAAGAGAGTAAATATGTGTTAGTATATGTTTGAATAAGTAAAGTTTGCATAACTGTATAGTTGAGGAAATGGAGGTGTGATTGATTCTTTGCATGACTGACTAGGTGTGTGAGTAACTCCATGGATGAGTGACAGTCTGTGAGTGTCTGTTTACACTGATTGTATCTAAGGTTATATTAGAGTCTGAAGAGGTTCATCGTATTATCACATGAATGATAAAATCAGTGATGTGATCAGTAATGTCAAATGAGATGTCATCAGTGATGTCATCAGTGATGTCATTTGAGATGTCATCAGTGATGTCATTTGAGATGTCATCAGTGATGTCATTTGAGATGTCATCAGTGATGTCATCAGTGATGTCACTGACCATGTCATGAATGATGTAATATGTGACATCATCAGCAGTGGATTGCGGGTGCGCGATATATAGTTAGCGCAACTAACTATATATGGAATTTCAATGGTTTTATGCGAGTAAAATAAGGTTTTGTAAATGCGAATTCCTAACTATATATGGTCTATAACCTATGGTTTTTTCATTGAATATATATATATATATATATATATTACATACTGGCGGTCGCCAGTAGATAGTTATAGTTAGGACCTTGTTTCCATAGGAAAAGTGTTTCTTGACTTTCCTATATATTTGGTGTCGTTTGACCAATCTTCACGAAATTGTTCAAATAAAGTGCCCTGGTGATTCATCTTGTGCATGTAAAGGTTCAGGGTGCTTTGTCAAGTGGGGTCAAGAAAAAGGGGGGTTAAAATACATGCGTGTGCCATGTTACTTTCCTTAGGAATTTTAGACATGACTACAACCGAAATAGTTGAGTGGAAGCTCCCCCCAAGCAAAAGCAAACATAACTCCTCTTTTTGAAATCCGAAGCTGTCAAACTGCTCTGGCTTGCAGAAATCTGAGTTTGCATCTGTTTCCTTGCATAAATATGTGTGCTGGGAAACAGATGAAAACATTGCTCCTGCAAGCAGGGATCTTGTATTTCAAGCAGTTCCCTCCTTGCGGGAGCAATGCTGGCTCCTGTAGGAGCTGGGGACCAGCTGGGACTGTGGGAGCCTTGAGGCGCCCTGCGATCCTAGAGGAAGAGGAGAAAAAGGGCAGAATAAATGTCAGAAACACGTAGAAAGAGGGAGAATAAAGGTCAGAAACATGCAGAAAGCCACAGGATAAAGGTCAGAAATGAGCAGAAAGATGCAGAATAAAAGTCAGTAACAAGCAAAAAGAGGCAAAGCGTGAGAAGCGAGGAGAAAGAGGCCGAATAAAGGTTAGAAACAAGCAGAAAGACGGAAACTAAAATTCAGCAATGAGCAGAAAGAAGCAAACTAGAGGCCAGCAACGAGCAGAAAGACGCAAAATTAAGATCAGCAATGAGCGGAAAGATGCAAAATAAAAGTCATAAAGGAGCAGAAAGAGACAAAATAAAGCTCAGCAACGATCAGGAGACAATATAAAGGTCAGAAATTATCAGAATGAGGCAAAATAAAGGCCACCATTGAGCAGAAAGAGGCAAAATAGAGATCCGAAACAAGCAGAAAGAGGCAAAATCGATGTCAGAGGTGAGGAGAAAGAGGTAAAATAAAGGCCACCAATGAGTAGAAAGAGGCAAAAAAGAGATCAGAAGCGAGCAGAAGGAGGCAAAATAAAGGCCAGCAAAGAGCAGAAAGAGGCAAAATAAAGATCAGAAAAAAGCAGAAAAGGTAAAATAGAGGACATAAATCAGCAGAAAGAGGCAAAATAATGGTCAACAACAAGCAGAAAGAGGTAGAATAAGTGTCAGCAATGAGCAGAAAATGGCAAGATAAGGGTCAGAAATGAGGAGAAAGAGGCATAATAGTTGTCAGCAACGAACAGAAAGAGGCAAAAAAAAGGCCAGCAATAAGTAGAAAGAGGCAAATCAGAGATCAGAAATCAACAGAATGCGGCAAAATAGAGGTCATAAATTAGCAGAATGAGGCACAATAGAGGTCAGCAATGAGCAGAAAGAGTCAAAATAGAGATCAGAAAGGAGCAGAAAAAGGCACAATAGAAGTCAGAGGCGAGCAGAACAAGGCAAAATAAAGGCCAGCAACGAGTAGCAATAGGCAAAAAAGAGATTAGAAGCGAGGAGAAAGAGACAAAATAAAGGTCAGCAATAAGCAGAAAGAGGCAAAAAAAAGATCAGAAATGAGCAGAAACAGGTAAAATTTAGGTCATAAACCAGCAAAAAGAGGCAAAATAGTGGTCAACAACAAGCAGAAAGAGGCAGAATGGAGGACAGCAATGAGCAGACAAAGGCAAAATAAAGGTCAGGAGTGAGCAGAAAAAGACAAAACAGAGATCAGAAATGAACAGAATGAGGCAAAATAGAGGTCGGAAATTAGCAGAAAAGGCAAAATAGAGGTCAGAAATGGGCAGAAAGAAGCACAAAAACAATAGAAATGAGGATAAAGAGACAAAATAAAGGTCAGCAAAGAGCAGAAAGAGGCAAATACAGGTCAGAAATTAGCAGAAAGTAGCAAAATAAAGGTCAGAAACCAGCAGAAGTGGAAAAATAAAGGCCAGCAACGAGCAGAAAAAGATCAAATAAAGGTCGGAAACAAGAAGAAAGAGGCAAAATAAAGGTCAGCAACGAACAGAAATATGCAATATAAAGGTCAGAAGTGAGCAGAAAAAGGTTACAAAAAGCAGAGAATGAGCAGAACCCATTCAGGCATTCATGCACCCACTGCCTAAACAATTCAGACATTCTCGCACCCTCTCACGGACCCAGACAGACTCATGAACTTACAGAATCACTCATGTTCTCTCTCATAGATCTACTCATAGACTCATGCCCCAACTCACCGACCCACTCAGAGACTCACACACCCATTCACAGACCCACTAAGTGACTTTTGTACCTACTCAGAGTCCCACTCAGGCACTCATGCAGTCACTCACAGACTGACTGACATACTCATGGAGGCACTCACAAACCCTCTCAGATACTCACCCACCCACAGCACCACTCAGATACCCACTCACAGACCCACTCAGAGACACATACACCCACTTACAAACCCACTCAGACACTCACGCACCCACTCAGACAGCCAGTGAGACACTCACGCACCTACTCACAGACCCATTTAGACACTCATGCACTCACTCGCAGACTGACACACACAACCATGAAGGCACTCACAATCCCCCTCAGACACTCATGCAACCACTCAGACACTCATGCACCCACAAACGCAAATTGAGACAGTGAGACAAATATGCCGCCACTCCCAGGCTCATGCAGACACTCACACATCCACAAACACATATTGAGAACTCAAGCTCTTACTCACACACCCACCCATGCACTCAGTCACACAATCATTCTAAAAGGTTACAGGTTACAGTTATGAAATGCAATTAAAAACCTTAGAAATTCACTTAAAAAATTCAAAGGTTACAGGAGCGTTATATTTAGGAAATTGAATAAAAAAACGTAGAAATTCCCGCAAATAAACCAAGGTTACACAGACGTTATATTCAGGAAATACAATTTAAAAAAAACATTAGAAATTCTCTGAAAAAGCCAAAGGTTACGGAGACGTTATAGTTAGGCTCAGATTTCACTCGTACAAAACCATAGAAATTCAATTGTTATAGTTACCTGAGCTAACTATAACTTATGCCCCTGCAATGCACTCCATCTGACCTCACATATCACTCATGACATTGTCAGTGACAGTCGATTTAACTTGATTTGCCTAGTGATGTCTTCAGTGATGTCACTGACCATGTCACGAGTTCTGATGTAATATGAGGTCATAAGCAGTGCATTGCAGGGGCACAAGATATATATCAATATAAGCATTGTATATCAGCTTTCTAACTTACATCTTTGCTACGTAAGCCCCTGATGTGTCCCTACATGGGGTTTGAATTGTGTTCTGGACAAGGTTTCTTTTGTGTTCCTTTTTTTTGTACCTTTGGGTTTTCATAGCTCCATTTCTATCGATCTAAGTGAGAATGTAGATAGATTTGTTGTTCACTGTAGCTTTCTTCCAATTTGTATATAGAATGTATTTGAACTTTTTAGATTGCAGCATAACTTAACATCCCAGCTACTTATTGTACGGAGGCTTGAATATATAACATCTGATCACGCGCAATTATGATATGGTCCACATTCAAGGTTGTATTGAACTTAGTATCATGTGATCATGAAAGGCGAAGGAACGCAGTTATCCCCTCTAGTGTGCATATATACACTTAGTGCACATAAGGCGTTTCTGCTGTTTATTTTCCCATGACATTTTTTCTATATAAACTTTACACTACATATCTTTTTTTCTCTTGCACTGATTGAGCACTTTAGTATGGGTATTATTTTCATTTTAGAGGTTGTTTCACAAGAGAGGCACCATTTGGGGCATATATCGTTTCGAGACAGACTTGGCCACATGTTTTTTAAGTTCAACATGTCATTGCCATTAAACCTGGGATATAACCTAGTTCGCAAGGGGCACTTTATTTCTGCATTTAGTATTTTTTGCCTATTTGCACAGTGAGTATTGCATTTATATTTGCACAGCAGAAGTTTGCACCCGATAGTGGGAGCCTTCATATATATTAGGTTGAACCAGGATGATGGACTCTTTTGCCTTTTTCCCATGCGTATTTGCAAAATATATATTGCACCTGCACTTTGTTACACTCTAGCGTAATTTGCACAGCTCCGCAATTTTGTACAGTTTTTGGTTGCAACCTTTGGGTTATACAATTTTACCTAATGCCTTTTCTATATATATACATATATAAACATTTTAAATTGCAGTTATTTGCATATGTCATTTATCTATTTTAAAATGATTTATTTATATATTTATATAATTAATGTTTCTTTAGCTGCGTTTTTACTGAAGTTTATAGAAAAGTATCATATGGCAGCTTGGGTATTTTTAACGCACATCGAGTAGCATCTGCATTTGAGCATTACAATTAATTGGACGTGTGTTGTGCAAAATGAGTATTGTATTTTTTAACATACTGTATTATATGAAAATTGTGCAGTTTTAAATCTATTCATGACATTAATGTGCGCATAAGGTGGCATAGAGTTATTGTTTTAAAAAAAAGACCTATATACGCAGTCTATCTTCTGATGTATGTCTTCTATGTCCATGATGTCAATGGGCATAGTTGTTTGGCGCCAAAAAAGGGTGTTTAAATGAGATATTTCATGCTTCCCCATTTCTCAAGTGAGCAAGGACACAGCCCCGTGTCTGAAACGCGTATTGAGGCATGCACTGTTCCAGCACTTTATACTATATAAAATCGAATTCTGGCATCAGGGAAGTTTGAGTCTGTGATCCTGTTTGTGCGCGGGGGCACTAAGGAGAAATGGAGTGGTTATATACATATATATATATATATATATATATATATATATATATATATATATTCACTGAAAAAACCATAGGTTTCACACACGTTATAGTTAGGAATTAGCATTTAAAAAACCTTAGAAATTCACTGAAAAAAACATAGGTTTCACACATTATAGTAAGCTGGACATTTCACTCATACAAAACCATTGAAATTCCCCTGTTATAGTTAGTTCAGCTAACTATAACTTGCACACCCACGATGCAGTGCGTCCGCAATGCACTGCTGATGCATTGCGGACTATAACGAAATTGTAGCAGCAGTGGAACTTTTAGCAGAAATAAATATCTTGCCAATTATTCAAGCAGTGAATGTTACTTTAACTAGATTGGATAAGTTGCATCTCTCTTTATTATCTTTATTTGGTAGGAGGAATGTTTTGAAAATGCTTGTTTTACCTAAGTTCTTGGATATGTTTAGGACTATCCCTCTGGAATTTACAAAGGCCAGCTTAACTCGAGCACAAAGCTGCTATAATAGATTTCTTTGGGGCTATCATGCTACTCGTAGGGCAGCCAATTGGATGTATTTACCATTGAACAGGGGGGGGTGGACAGTCCCCGATTTGCTGCTGTATAATTGGGCAGCCTTGCTGCAATATCTAGCTTTACCTCTGTTCGGGTCAAGAGCCTCAATTCCAACAGCTTGCTCCCCCTCTATTTTTAAGATAGGGCTGGGCGAGAACGCTAAGGGGATCCTTCTCTCTGTGTTGGAACCCAGTTACTATAAAAAAACGAAGTTCAAGATAATCCAAACTATGTATTCAGTCTGGAGGAAAATATGAAGGAAATGGGCTATTCCTAATTATAATTTTTTACACCCCTGGCGGCTGCTAGGTTGCTACCTCCTATCTTTCAGGACTGTGTCACTATTATGTGGAGAGCACAAGGCATCTGTATTTTGGGAGACCTAGTCATTGATGGTAACTTGGCTTCCTTTTCATTTTTAAAAGAAAAATATGGATTAGGTACACATGAATTTTTTAAATATTTACAGGTACTTAGCTATATTGGTAACCTCCAGCAGCGTACATCAACCACACTGGGTAAAATCTCACTCATGGACTGTATTTTCAGGGCTGCCAGACGATCTTTCTCTCCAAAACTCGAGATTGGACTCCAAGTTTGGTAAAATTGGCATCGACATTCCATCAGTACTGGAGTTAGCTAACTCAGTTTTAATTTCTGGGAGCTTCCGCTCTCAAAGTTATATGGCTCTCTTTGATCTTTATATTACCCCAGCTAAGATCTCTAAATGGGGGGGTTCTAGGGCCCATGGGTGCCCAAGATGTGGCCAATCAGCTGCTAATGATATACATATGTTTTTCACATATCCGAAATTGGGTCAGTTTCTGCAAGAAGTTCAACTTTTTATTACTAGCGCTTTTAAGATCTCTGAGGCTATCTCAGTCGACTTAGTCATAACGGGCTGTGAAAATGACTGTTTGTTTACTAGATCAACGCATGAAGCTGCTTTCTTGTGTATAGCGATGTCTGTTATTCGGTTAACGATAACCTCTGAATGGATTAATCCTACTCCCCCAACTTTTGTTAATTGGAGAGCAAGGTTCTTGGCCCTTTACAATCTGCCTTTACAATCTGGAATCAGCAGTATTTCAAAGAGGGGGAAGAGGAGGCGAGAGAGGGGGTGAAAATATGGGCTCCACTTGTACAGTGGATGAATAATTGAATGTTGCACTTGTTCTTGCTCTTCTTTCTCTTTTTTCTGTATATTGTTAAAGTGCAATTATGTTGAGCTTTTAATTTGTTTATGGATTGCCGTAAGATTTGTATCAAATGTATCAAATATGGTATCAAGCTGAACAATAAAAATATATATAAATAAAAGAAACCTATTGTTTTTCAGTCAATATATATATATATATATATATATATTCAATACAAACGCCCCAAGCATTCTGAAGAGCAACACGACCTCTCTCTCACCATCCGGCATTTTTGTGCAGCTCGCCAGAGACGTCCATCTTTCATTAAAGTTAGCCAACGCATTTCAAGGCACTCGGGCCCCTTCTTCATGGGCAGCTCGTAAATACCATTGAGACCTGCAGTGATTGTTTTACGGTTTTTATTTGCACCACACGCTCCCGCTGCAGCTCCTCCCATTTCCGTTGCTGCGCTGCCTTCTGGAGCATGTAGGCACCACATTGCAGGTAGTGTTTTTACTTTTAGTAAGTTCAATGCATATTCATGACTTTTGAGCATAATAAAATTCTTAAGTAGGTGGGGGATTAGTCAGTTAGCGAGTTTCGTTCGCACCTAGAGAGAGGTGCCATCAGAGCGGATTCGTTCAGCTCCCAGCCTCTCCTTGTTTCGCTGGAGATGGTGCTTCTTCCACGGCAGGGACCAGCCGTGTGCAAAATGTTCAATACAAACGCCCCAAGCATTCTGAAGAGCAACACGACCTCTCTCTCACCATCCGGCATTTTTGTGCAGCTCGCTTGAGACGTCCCTCTTTCATTAAAGTTATATATATATATATATTCACTGAAAAAAGCATAGGTTATAGACCATATATAGTTAGGAATTATCATTTACAAAACCTTGAAAATTCACTGAAAAAACCATGGGTTATAGACCATATATAGTTAGGAATTAGCATTTACAAAACCTTATTTTACTCACACAAAACCATTGAAATTCCATATATAGTTAGTTGCACTAACTATATATCGCGCACCCGCAATCCACTGCTGATGATGTCACATATTACATCATTCATGACATGGTCAGTGACATCACTGATGACATCTCAAATGACATCACTGATGACATCACTGATGACATCTCAAATGACATCACTGATGACATCTCAAATGACATCACTGATAACATCTCAAATGACATCACTGACACGTCGCGTAACCGCGACGTATCGCTTTGTCGCATAATGCGTCATATGACGCGCCGCGTTAGCGCACCCGGAAGTGCTCCGGTGCGCGAGGTGCGAAGCGCAGCTTCCCGGAAGCGATCCGGGGTGCGGAGCGCGTAACGTAAGCATAACAGGTCATGTGACTTGTTAATAAAACTTTTCATTGGTTCATTTCACTTTTGGGTTCCTAATGATGTAAGGCTAGGTCATGTGACCTAAAAGTAACACTTTTCATTGGTTGAGAACTATTTTTTGTCCCAAATGATGAAAACCCCTCCTTGTTTCCTCACTCTGACTTTCATCTTTGTGAGAGGAAGACCTTTTTTCATCACTTAGCAATTGCAAGTGTTGTAGCTTCAGCTGGTGCATCCCCACCACCACCACCACCTCCTAGGAAGAGAGTACCACCTCCTCAGGTGGTGGTTGAGCAAGAGGTGCCCCCCCACACCTTCTTGTTGCCTGATTCGGCCAGCTCAATCGATCGAGCATGAGACTCTGTTGTGACCTGAAGAACCGCTCCCTGCGGTGCCCTCGCAATGCGGCCTGGTCCCTGAATGTGTGCAGGGGGACGGTATTTCTCGCTCGGCCAGCAGAGTTGCGCCCACTCTTGCGGCCTACGACATGGAGAGGCCGGGGCGTTGACTAGGCGGGGCCTCCGGCCGCAACCACAGCGACAACGATTGCTGCTGACGAAGGGGAGCCTTGCCGGTGAGAGCCACTGATCTGAAGAATGGCTGCCTGCGGTGCCTCCCTGAACCGCTTGACAGAGGCCCCCGAGGGGCGGTGTGGTGGCGCGGACTGGGAGGGGGCGCTTAGCTCCTGCCCCCTCCCCAAGTCTCGCTCGGCCAGCCTATTTGCGCCCACTCTTGCGGCCTACGACATGGAGAGGCCGGGGCGTTGTCGGGGTCCAGCAGAACTTTTTGCCTTTTGGTGACTCTTCCATTCTGCACCTTGTCCCACAATCCGTTTGACCTGAAGACACGTCCTGCGGTGCCCTTGCAATGCGGCCTGGTCCCTGAATGTGTGCAGGGGGACGGTATTTCTCGCTCGGCCAGCAGAGTTGCGCCCACTCTTGCGGACTACGACATGGAGAGGCCGGGGCGTTGACTAGGCGGGGCCTCCGGCCGCAACCACAGCGCCAACGATCGCTGCTAACGGAGGGAAGCCTTGCCGGTGAGAGCCACTGATCTGAAGAACCGCTGCCTGCGGTGCCTCCCTGAACCAGTTGACGGCGGCCCCCAAGGGCCGGTGTGGTAGCATGGACTGGGAGGGGGCGCTTGGCTCCTGCCCCCTCTCCAAGTCTTGTTGCCCTGGTGTGGCCTGAGATCGCCCCCGACATAGGCGGCTGGCCCCCGGGGTCCGGCGGAACTTTTTGCCTTTTGATAACTCTTCCATTCTGGACCTTGTCCCACAATCCGTTTGATCTGAAGACACGTCCTGCGGCCTGGTCCCTGAATGTGTGCAAGGGGACGGTATTGATTGGATCAAGATGGCGGCTTCACACAAAGCTGACTCAAGTGTTACTGCTGATGCTATGGAGACAAAAACTGGTTTTCAGTTTGTACATTCTTCAAGGCTGGTTGAGAGTTTGTAGAACGATGGCTTCAGATTTTCAACATACTACTCTTCAACATTTTTCATAAATGTAATTCTGGTCCTGCCGCTACTTATTGGAGACATTGAACTATACTCTGAACCTGCCTGGCCTCGACCAAAATGGCGCCAGTATGGGAGCGACTTGCAACTCCTTATGACGTTCTAGTTACTTAGCCTTGACGTTATGGGGGATGTATGCGGTCTTTGTGCACATGGCGGGTGGGGAAGGGTACTGACTGTGAATACAGACAACCCTATTGATGTCGATTTTTCATTATTGATTATTGTATTAATAAAGCTTCGAAATAATCTTACCCATGATACTCGCCCATGGTGTGCGTATGGACGATTTTATTGTAACTGATCCTGTTATACTTTCAATTATAAAATCAACCTACACTGATCCTGCAACCGTTTGTCACGTTTAGTTTTTTCAATTAAATGGCTCGCTTGTTACATACTCCTATACCCCTGGCTTTTGAACCTTTCCTACGCGCGGTCTGTACTACCGCCCTCGGGCGATCTATGTAATGAACAGACTACCATTGCCGAAACACAAGGGAATGCATCTCAGAGAGATAAGTCAAGTACGTGGTAGATAAAAACATTTTCGTGTTTATGCATGCTGATGTGCTTTGAACGATGCCCCCCCCTCCTCATCATTTAGATTACCACCGCCCATTGCACAAAAGCGTACCGGGCGCTCCCCACGCAAAAAAAAAGTTAGTTTTTTTGCCCCGCGGGGCCCTTTTAAAGCCTCCACATCAAACCTAGGGGGTCAGAGAGGATCTACTATGCCCCCTTATGGTCATTTCCCCCTTCGTTTTGGCCTCCTCTTGTCTCTCGATCCTACCGAGAGACAAGATGGCGGCCGCTCCGGACTGTTTAGAATGTTAACAGACACCGGAGAGCCAATCAGCTTCGCTTCGCGAAGTTCCGTTACGCGTCAAGTACGCGAACCGGAGCGCTACTCAGAGCGCTGTCACAGATATATATTTTTTGAACGTTCATTTATCAATATCCACTGGAGCACATATATTGAGACCTAGCAAAGGCACATCGGGCTAACAGTCCCTACAATTTTGCCAAGTTTCGTGCAAATCCATTCAGCCGTTCGAGCTAAAAGTGAGGCCAACCGCCCTATGGAAATTAACATGGGAAAAACGTGTTTTGGGACCCCCCTTTTTTCTCGGTCCCCCCTTGACGAACTCCCCCCACATTTTCAGGGGCTGCTCAGAAACAAAAGGTGCCATTTTCCTGAAAATTTCAGCCAATTCCGTCCACAAACGCCAAAGTTATTAGACATAGAATTTTCAAAAATCCCATAGAGAAAAAATCCTAACTATATATACCTACTGGCGACCGCCAGTAAGTAATATATATATATATATATATATATAGTTGTTGCCAGCAGTGCTCCGGCCTCTTCAATGGAACGGAGCCTCAGCACACGCTACTGGCCAGCGTGTAAAACAAACGAAAACACATCTTCACTACGAAGAAGTGAGAGGCCACACGGGGGAATCCTTTGGAGAGCCTTTATTGTGGACACTGGGCATTATGCATTTCGGCGACCCTTCGCCTCGTCAGATGCCTCCACACAGGTACCGCCATAACCTCTCCACACAGAGTGTCTCCTCCTGCTCCCTCAATGGTCGGGGAGCTCCGCCCCTTGTTGTTTTTATGCACGCCTTCTGTAGTCTTGGAATCCTGACTACATCACCCACAGTTCACCTGGGTTGAAGGCAATGCACGGGGTAACTTGATGGTGTTTACTTGTCTAGGGGAGAAAGGGTGGTTGTTGATACGGTGGCTGGTTCCTGCGGGAAAGGTGTCCCATGACTCCCCCAGGCCCCCGATCGTTCCCGCCTCTCATGCATAGGCTCGGCGGGCCGCGAGTCAGGATACCATGATTCCCGGCTCCTCGCACCATGTCGAGCTGCTTCTTGTCAGACCGCCCAATTTCGAGTTTCTGCAGTCCGAGGCTGGCCGGAGCTACCAACAAGGGGCGGAGCTCCCCGACCATTGAGGGAGCAGGAGGAGACACTCTGTGTGGAGAGGTTATGGCGGTACCTGTGTGGAGGCATCTGACGAGGCGAAGGGTCGCCGAAATGCATAATGCCCAGTGTCCACAATAAAGGCTCTCCAAAGGATTCCCCCGTGTGGCCTCTCACTTCTTCGTAGTGAAGATGTGTTTTCGTTTGTTTTACACGCTGGCCAGTAGCGTGTGCTGAGGCTCCGTTCCATTGAAGAGGCCGGAGCACTGCTGGCAACAACTGTGTACTTTACCAAGGTTTTGGTAGCTCCGGCCAGCCTCGGACTGCAGAAACTCGAAATTGGGCGGTCTGACAAGAAGCAGCTCGACATGGTGCGAGGAGCCGGGAATCATGGTATCCTGACTCGCGGCCCGCCGAGCCTATGCATGAGAGGCGGGAACGATCGGGGGCCTGGGGGAGTCATGGGACACCTTTCCCGCAGGAACCAGCCACCGTATCAACAACCACCCTTTCTCCCCTAGACAAGTAAACACCATCAAGTTACCCCGTGCATTGCCTTCAACCCAGGTGAACTGTGGGTGATGTAGTCAGGATTCCAAGACTACAGAAGGCGTGCATAAAAACAACAAGGGGCGGAGCTCCCCGACCATTGAGGGAGCAGGAGGAGACACTCTGTGTGGAGAGGTTATGGCGGTACCTGTGTGGAGGCATCTGACGAGGCGAAGGGTCGCCGAAATGCATAATGCCCAGTGTCCACAATAAAGGCTCTCCAAAGGATTCCCCCGTGTGGCCTCTCACTTCTTCGTAGTGAAGATGTGTTTTCGTTTGTTTTACACGCTGGCCAGTAGCGTGTGCTGAGGCTCCGTTCCATTGAAGAGGCCGGAGCACTGCTGGCAACAACTGTGTACTTTACCAAGGTTTTGGTAGCTCCGGCCAGCCTCGGACTGCAGAAACTCGAAATTGGGCGGTCTGACAAGAAGCAGCTCGACATGGTGCGAGGAGCCGGGAATCATGGTATCCTGACTCGCGGCCCGCCGAGCCTATGCATGAGAGGCGGGAACGATCGGGGGCCTGGGGGAGTCATGGGACACCTTTCCCGCAGGAACCAGCCACCGTATCAACAACCACCCTTTCTCCCCTAGACAAGTAAACACCATCAAGTTACCCCGTGCATTGCCTTCAACCCAGGTGAACTGTGGGTGATGTAGTCAGGATTCCAAGACTACAGAAGGCGTGCATAAAAACAACAAGGGGCGGAGCTCCCCGACCATTGAGGGAGCAGGAGGAGACACTCTGTGTGGAGAGGTTATGGCGGTACCTGTGTGGAGGCATCTGACGAGGCGAAGGGTCGCCGAAATGCATAATGCCCAGTGTCCACAATAAAGGCTCTCCAAAGGATTCCCCCGTGTGGCCTCTCACTTCTTCGTAGTGAAGATGTGTTTTCGTTTATATATATATATATATGAACGCTCGCGTGTAAAGACACAGCCACACACGCGGGGAGAAACTTGAACTCGCCTTTCTTGCCACAGCATGCTTGGATAGCTGAGGAGCTCAAGAGAAAGTGATTCAGTCCCATTTCGCCGTGGAATTCCTGACGCGTTTCGAAGGCTCCCGCCTTCTCTTCAGAGGATTTGGCGAACTGATGTGGGAATGCAGGTACCAGCCCTGATAATACTCATGGCACGCCCCTGATGGGCAGTCCAAATGTCCCAGTGCCTGATGGGACTGGTAGTCCTGTTTCGTCTTGGCGCCCCATGTGTGGATCAAGGCGGACGAGTGGTCTCCCCTCGCCAATCAGGCGACCTCACAATGGCGGAGTAGTAGGCGGATATATGCCTGTCAGACTAACAAGCTGGATGCTTGCCCTGGTCGGCTCCTACCCTGAGGCTGCTTGGCGGTGCTCAGCGTGTATGCAGGGGCTCTGCTCGCTCGTTTCCATCATGGCGCTGCTGCACTCTTCTGGCGGGTGCAGTAAAAGGATGGTGATGGTTCCATCCACATATGAACGCTCGCGTGTAAAGACACAGCCACACACGCGGGGAGAAACTTGAACTCGCCTTTCTTGCCACAGCATGCTTGGATAGCTGAGGAGCTCAAGAGAAAGTGATTCAGTCCCATTTCGGCGTGGAATTCCTGACGCGTTTCGAAGGCTCCCGCCTTCTCTTCAGAGGATTTGGCGAACTGATGTGGGAATGCAGGTACCAGCCCTGATAATACTCATGGCACGCCCCTGATGGGCAGTCCAAATGTCCCAGTGCCTGATGGGACTGGTAGTCCTGTTTCGTCTTGGCGCCCCATGTGTGGATCAAGGCGGACGAGTGGTCTCCCCTCGCCAACCAGGTGACCTCACAATGGCGGAGTAGTAGGCGGATATATGCCCGTCAGACTAACAAGCTGGATGCTTGCCCTGGTCGGCTCCTACCCTGAGGCTGCTTGGCGGTGCTCAGCGTGTATGCAGGGGCTCTGCTCGCTCGTTTCCATCATGGCGCTGCTGCACTCTTCTGGCGGGTGCGGTAAAAGGATGGTGATGGTTCCATCCACATATGAACGCTCGCGTGTAAAGACACAGCCACACACGCGGGGAGAAACTTGAACTCGCCTTTCTTGCCATAGCATGCTTGG
Source organism: Lissotriton vulgaris (assembly GCF_964263255.1). Lineage (NCBI taxonomy): Eukaryota > Metazoa > Chordata > Amphibia > Caudata > Salamandridae > Lissotriton > Lissotriton vulgaris. The sequence continues at coordinate 150,118 of NW_028246874.1, forward strand.
ATAGCTGAGGAGCTCAAGAGAAAGTGATTCAGTCCCATTTCGCCGTGGAATTCCTGACGCGTTTCGAAGGCTCCCGCCTTCTCTTCAGAGGATTTGGCGAACTGATGTGGGAATGCAGGTACCAGCCCTGATAATACTCATGGCACGCCCCTGATGGGCAGTCCAAATGTCCCAGTGCCTGATGGGACTGGTAGTCCTGTTTCGTCTTGGCGCCCCATGTGTGGATCAAGGCGGACGAGTGGTCTCCCCTTGCCAACCAGGCGACCTCACAATGGCGGAGTAGTAGGCGGATATATGCCCGTCAGACTAACAAGCTGGATGCTTGCCCTGGTCGGCTCCTACCCTGAGGCTGCTTGGCGGTGCTCAGCGTGTATGCAGGGGCTCTGCTCGCTCGTTTCCATCATGGCGCTGCTGCACTCTTCTGGCGGGTGCGGTAAAAGGATGGTGATGGTTCCATCCACATATGAACGCTCGCGTGTAAAGACACAGCCACACACGCGTGGAGAAACTTGAACTCGCCTTTCTTGCCACAGCAAAAATCCCATAGAGAAAAAATCCTAACTATATATAACTACTGGCGACCGCCAGTAGGTAATATATATATATATATATATATATATATATATATATATATATATATATATATATATATATATATATATATATATAATTCACTGAAAAATCCATAGGTTTCAGGCCTTGTACTAACTATATTTCACGCACCCGCAATCCACTGCTGATGATGTCACATATTACATTATTCTTGACATGGTTAGTGACATCACTGATGACATCTCAAATGACATCACTGATGATAACTTATAGTTTTTTGAGTGAATTTCAAAGGTTTTTTAAATGCTAATTCCAAACTATATAAGGCATGAAACCTATGGTTTTTTCAGTGAATTTCAAAGGTTTTTTAAATACTAATTCCTAACTATATAAGGCCTGAAACCTATGGTTTTTTCAGTGAATTTGCAAGGTTTTTTAAATGCTAATTCCTAACTATATAAGGCCTGAAACCTATGTTTTTTTCAGTGAATTTCAAAGCCTTTTTAAATGCTAATTCCTAACTATATAAGGCCTGAAACCTATGTTTTTTTCATTGAATTTTGAAGGTTTTTTAAATGACAATTTTTAAATGTATTGATTGTTATTTTTTTTTATACTGATTTACTACATTTTTGCAGGCAGGTGTTCAGAGGGCACGCCCCCTTTTTACAACACTCTGCAGCGCAGCTCCATGGCGCTTACTGGAAATACCTGTTGGACTAGTTCCCTCTAGGGGATCTCTGGATTGAACAGGAATTAATTCCCCAACTTAAACTGTGCAAACGCGCCCTGTAGAGTGTTCTAAATTTGGGGATTAAGTTCCCTTGCATACTGGGGGTCCCTGGGGGCCAACTAGCCCACCATGAGCCTCCATTATGTGCCAGGGGACTGCGTTGCTTTTCGCCGGGGGGGCGGTGGTCCCCGGGGCAGTGTAGGGGGGATTGGGGCCCCCCCCACACTTCTTTATCACTATGTCCCTGCAATTGTGTCCCCCCGGGGGTAATTTGAAAACAAAAAAACGGTTCTTAAAAAATGAAAATTGGCCTTGGGGGTCCTTGTGGGACCACCTGGGCAGGCCTAGGGGGCCAGGGTGTTTCTACCCTGCCCCCTTTTTGTGTTCTACACGTTTGCTTTTCTGCTTTCTTGTGCCTCAGTCTACCAAGCACAAGATGGCTGCCAACACTTCCTGGTTTGAAGTGTTGAAAGCCAATGAGCATGCAGCTCCTGCTCGGAAAGTTTTAGAACTCAAAAAGGGGGCAGGGTAGAAGCACCCTGACCTCCTAGGCCTGCTCAGGGGGTCCTACAAGGACCCCCAAGGCCCCAAAAAAATTAATTTTTTGGGGGGAATATCGCGAGGTGCGCGTATCCCGTGATTTTTGAAAAAAATAATGTTTTGCCTTGGGGGTCCCTGTGGCCCCTCCTGAGCAGGCCTAGAGGGACAGGGTGCTTCAACCCTGCCCCCTTTTTGAGTTCTACACGTTTGTTTTTCTGCTTTCCTGTGCCTTAGTCTACCGAGGCACAAGATGGCTGCCATCAATTTCTGTTTTGGAGTGTTGACAGACAGTGGCAGCCATTGAGCATGCAGCTCGTGCACAGGAAGGTGCGCGGAAAGTGCGCACTTATAGATATATATTATTTTTCTCTTTTGATTTTCTCAGGAACTACTGGAGGGATTTACACCATTTAAGCAAAAGGGTGGTCTGCGAATCAGACTCTACCATTTTGCCAAATTTGGTTTAATTTCGTTCAGCGGTTCGGGCAGTAGCCGTGTTTAAAGGTCCTATGAAAATTAAAATGGGGACCCCCCTTTTTTCTTTGCCCCCTGCTTGACAAATCTACTCGAGACTTTCAGGGAAGAAGCGGAGCGGAACGGGCCATCTTCTTTGAGAAATTCACGAAGATTCAACAACCGGCGCCAAAGGTATTCCCAATAGAATGTTGCTGATTTCCTATGGAAACTAGGTCCTAACTATATATACCTACTGGAGACCGCCAGTAGGTATATATATATGTATGTATATATATATATATATATATATATATATATATATATATATATATATATATATATATATATATATATATATATATATATATATATATATATTACCTACTGGCGGTCGCCAGTAGGTATATATAGTTAGGATTTTTTCTCTATGGAACTTTTGAAAATTCTATGTCTAATAACTTTGGCGTTTGTGGACGGAATCGGCTGAAATTTTCAGGAAAATGGCACATGTTGTTTCTGAGCAGCCCCTGAAATTTTGAGGGGGTTCCGTCAAGGGGGGGCCGAGAAAAAAGGGGGGTCCCAAAACACATTTTTCCCATTAATTTTTCCATAGGGCGTTTGGCCTCACTTTTAGCTCGAACGGCTGAATGGATTTACACGAAACTTGGCAAAATTGTAGGGACTGTTAGCCCGATGTGCCTTTGCTGGGTCTCAATATATGTGCTCCAGTGGATTTTGAGAAATTAACGTTTAAAAAAATATATATATCTGTGACAGCGTCCCGGATAGCGCTCCAGATCGCGTACTTTTGGCTCTCCGGTGTCTGTCAACATTCTAAACAGTCCGGTGCGGCCGCCATCTTGTCTCTCAGTAGGATCGAGAGACAAGAGGAGGAGAAAAACGAAGGGGGAATTTAATGAAAGGGGGCCAGGTAGACTCCTCTTGACCCCCTAGGAATGATGTTGGGGTTATTAAAGGGTCCCGTGGGGCAAATAAAAAAAATTAGATTTTTCGTGGTAGAAGCGCTTCTCGGTTCGCGAACCGGGTCGCAAACTGGTAGCGAAACGGGAATTCGCCATTTTGTGTTTCGATTTAATTAAATTACAAGATGGAGGAAAAACAATGTGAGTATTGGGTATAAGGGGGTATGGGAGACGTATCCTGACCCCCTATGTTTTCTGAGGGTGGTTGAGGAGGCTCATATATGTTGATACTTGTCTTCCAGTGTTTGCGCGTGAGCGTTTTTTTTTTTTTGCTGCGTGACTTCTGTTAACGTTCGATTTGAAGGAAATCATGAAGTGTTGACCGCCATTTTGACACTGCGAGTAAATATATTGTTAAAAATAATTGTTATAAATTAATCCGTATTGATAAACATTGTCTGCGCCATCTTGCTTTTTTTCCAATGCCACACTTTTGTCGTGCATGGCAGCCATTTTAGATGCCTTGACCAGACCCACTCTCTGCACGCCGCCGATAGTGACGTCTGTTAACGTTCGATTCGAAGGAAATCAGGAAGTGTTGACCGCCATTTTGTCAGTGCGAGTAAATATATTGTTAAAAAAAATTGTTATAAATTAATCCGTATTGATAAACATTGTCTGCGCCATCTTGCTTTTTTTCCAATGCCACACTTTTGTCGTGCACGGCAGCCATTTTAGATGCCTTGACCAGACCCACTCTCTGCACGCCGCCGATCCTCAGCATGGCTCCCCACCCTCGCAAGCATCTCCCCCATGCACTGGTCACCCACGCTCTCTCTCTCATGTATGGGCCATAAACCTCCTCCCATATGTGCTGCTCTTCCCCGAGAATCACACCCCGTGCTGAGGAAAATTCAGCCCAGATTACAACCGATGCCCAGGCTGCTGGCACAAGACGCCACTTAGTTCTCATCTTGAACGGTTACCAAATAAAGAGACGGGCGCTGGAAGCAGGAACACAAGAACAGAGTTTTATTTCTCATGAGGAGAGCTTGTCATTTCAAAACATACATACATACACACAAACTCGGGCGGGGGGAGACAGTACATGTATTATATACAAAAATCCAAGACAAAACATAGAACAGTTGCTGGTCAAAAAGATCTCTTCCTGCATGCTGCGCATCCTTAGCATCCTACTTAATTCATCTGGGGGCTGAGCTCTTTTTACCTTTTTCTTCTCTCTTATCGTCGGCTGCCTTCGCTGGTGGCTTTGGTTGCAAATACTTACACCTTTGCCAATTGGTCGGGAACTAACCTGGTTGGGCTAATACTCAGGGGGATCTTCGAATCATTTTTAGCGAATGGGTTTCCAGGCTGAGGCAACGGTAGGTGTCAGTCGGGAGAACAATGGGGCAGCTTTGAGTTTCATGTCTATGAGGGTGCGAGAAGGAGGTGGTAAATCTTAAACATTGGCAACATTCCTAGTCCTCCAGACGGAGGGTACTTGGGTAAACCTCACCTCGGAATATTCCTTAAACTTTCCCTATTTAGTTAAACGTAGGAATTTATTCATTGGTGCACGTCATTCTTGGTTATATTATTCGGGGTTCCAAGCGAAGTCATATTTTGCCATCCTGTAATAACCCGTCAAGTTTCTGCTTCAGGCTACCCTCCTAAGCGCTGGGTCCAGAGAGAGACATAGTCATTGTTTGCTCGTCGTGTATAGGCACCATATTCAAACCCTTTTTCTCATCCCATCGCCCTTTAAGTCACCATTTTTCCGTACTATAATCGACGTTTCGAAGTGACCTGCAGAAAAGAGGGAAAAAGAAGGGGCGGGGGCAGCGTTTAAAACACATCAGAGCGCATAAACCCGAAAAGGCTTTTACTTACTACATACTCGGCCTATCTCCACGGGATGCAGTATCTACCATCTCGGCGTTTAAGCCCAGGGGGGACTGGTAATGTGGGAGAGATAATTATCGGAGGCCTGTGGATAGCATAGGTCACCCTAGTGTGGCATTACGGATCATGTGCAGGGGAGGGTCAAAACAAAGGGCAGTCGGTGTAAAGTGGGGGCGAGCTCGTGCTCTCCTTTGAGGAAGAGAGATAACCTACAGTGGTACGGGGTCGTTTTCGTTCGTACTAGGGGGGCCAGGTGACATTCCTTCGGGGTGGCTTAGGGGCATTTAAAACAACTTCCCTGATACAGGTAGCATATAAAGTAGAGGCTAAATACCAGGATCTTTATCGATTGCTTTATGCTGTACAAAAATGAAAAACACATACAACAAACCTGGACTATTCATATTTTCAATGTTTCTGCGTACTATACTTTTTAACCCTTAACTAATTGAGCTGCTTCATTTCACCTGCTTTTTTTTTTTTTTTAAATCGGAAACAGTGGCCATTTATTCGAAACTTACCAATCTACGCGTTACAACTATGTTTGCTTTTTCAAAAACCTTTAATAAAAATGTTGGTGCACAAATACGGGCCTACAACCCCGTGGGCCGGCCACGGAGCAGGCTGGAACTGTAAATGGGGGGGGGGGTATTTATTTGTGGAAAACATAACGGAGTCAGTGGTCGTTGATTTCATAGTAAAAAGTGCGACAAGTGCAACAAAATCATATCGATAATTCATTGTGAGCAAGTACCAAAAGTGTCGACAATTCGAACCTTCAATAATAAATACAGTAATCAATGATGCATTAGAACTTAATATCAATTCATTGTTCGAACGTGTAATCAGTACCCGTCCCATGTCAATTCATTGTTCGAACGTATAATCAATACCCATCCAGGATCAATTCATTGTCCGAACATATAATCAGTCTTATCCCATATCAATTCATGTGCTAAAAACTGCATACATATCTCATGATATCAAGGCTGAGCAATCGGGGCACAACAAGGAGTTGAGAGTTTCATTTGTACCGGCGCCATTTTGGGTGAGGTCAGGAAGGTCCAAGTATAGTCAAAATGTCTCCACCAACTCGTGGTTGGACCGGGACCTCTTTCGGCAGTCCAAAAGTTTTCGTTGAAGGGTAGCAGAGGGGACTGGCGACATGAACCATCAGTCAAAGTGGGGTGGGAGGCAACAATCTCTCCTACCGGGTCATACTGGTGTCCCACCGTAACTGATCAAGTTGGTAGTCTTGCAGGATTTTGGTCATTTCAAGACTGAGGCCGGCGCCGCCATGAGCGCGCCGACGTCCCTCGGCTACGTCGTGGTCGTTCCGTGGGTGATCATGGCAGTCATTCCTCATCGGGGGTCGGGGGCCCCCGTGGCTCTTATAGAATCTTCAAAGTTGAGGAGAACGTTTCTGGACGCAGGAAACTAGAAGCGTTGTTGCACCGCAACAGTGGACGAGACCCCCGCTGGGTGAGCGGAGCATCATTGCCTCGCAATAGTGGACGAGACCTTTTGTTGGGTGAGTGGAGCGTTAGGGGTGCAGCTGAGGGGCCCCCACCTGGGGGGGTGGGAGAGGCTCGTTCGCGCCGCCTCTCCCTCCCAGTGCACCCCACACCGATACCTGGCGTTGATATCCGTGATGTCCGGACCAGGCGATAAGAGGGGGGGGGTCGGAGGCAGAAGCAAGACATTCTCCCCCGTGGCCTGCAGGGCGCCGCTTCAGGAGTGTGTTTCATGCTAAAGTTTCTGTTTAACAGGATACAGTGATTACTTCGTATTTTACATATGTCTTCTTTATTAGGGGTACCCTCCGGTTGAGCCAGATGATGTACCTCTAATAAATGATCCGGGTGGAACTAGTTTATCAATCAGTGGGGAGTAGATGGGCATCACAGATTACAACGGGGGACAAAGGTCCGCATTACCCACCCTTCACTACTTGCAAAGACTAGACAGAATATTTCTATTCCACGTTATTTGCAAACAGAGAATACCTCGAAAGAACTATTCCTTGAACAATTAATGTCCAGCCAATCAATCAATCAGTGGGGAGAAAAACAGGCATGACGGATTACAACGGGGGACAAAAGTCCGCATTACCTATCCTTCACTATCTGCAAAGGGAGACAGAATATTCCTATTATTCTCTGTTTGTAGACAGGGAATATCTCAAAGAGCAATAATCGATAACAAATTAGTAGGATTATAACACTTTAATAACTTATAAATATATACATCGCAACAAAAACAGTAAACACCTTAAAACATTTTTTATTAAAACAGAAGCAACAATGACAACTAACAGTAGTGATATCCTGGGCGGGTGATGGAACTGGGATTGTTAATGGAAAAAGATCTACAGAGAAAGCTATTGGTGAATTATACTTCTCCGGAAATTTAAAACTCACAAATGTTTCATTTGTGTAATCGTTTCAGGTCAAACGGATTGTGGGACAATGTTCAGAATGGAAGAGTCACCAAAAGGCAAAAAGTTCCGCTTGACCCCGGGAGCCGGCCGCCTATGTCGGGGGCGATCTCAGGCCACACCAGGGCAACAAGACTTGGGGAGGGGGTCGGAGCCAAACGCCCCCTCCAAGTCCGCGCCATCACACCGCCCCTCGGGGGCCTCCGTCAAGCGGTTTAGGGAGGCACCGTATCACATTGTTTTCAAATGCAGTCAGGTCCACAAACGGCCCCCACTTACTTTGAGAATAGTGAAGCTGCAGCAGGTGCAAATAAGCTTCAGACAGTGTTACAAGCGCTGCTCAGAACTCTGAACTATGGCACCCAATATCCAGGACTTATGCCATTTGTGCAAGGCAGTGACATCGAAGCAACTCAGGGACCAAAAACAAGAACGTACACTCATGTATGAAAATCTCACTATTGATGCTTGACTGAGGCCAAGGAGATTAGAGTGCATGAGTCTCATGCTCGATCGATTGAGCTAGCCGGATCGGGCAACAAAAAGTATAAAATAGTTATGTAAATAGTTATTTAATAAAATGTTTTACCCTGTTACTTTGCTGGTGTGTTGTATATATTTATAATATTTGCATAGGGTTTGTCGTTATTTTGGGTGGGGTGGGTGGCGGAGCCGAGCTGTCTTGCAGCCATCATCGTGTGGAGCTCAGTTCATCTCACTAGTTTCGTATTTCTCATGAGGGGTTGTTCTTAATGTTTCTATTTTAGCGAGGTCAAAAAGAGATCCCATTAGTGGCCTACTGATTTTGCTCGATTCCTTTTGTTTTTTTAAACGATTTTTCACTATCTGCAAAGACTAAACAGAGTATTGCGACTCTGTGCTTGTTTGTAAATAGAGAATGAACCAAAGAGAACCAATTCTAAAACAGTAAATGCTTGGATAACAATCAATCAAATGGAGAGAGAAGCAGGCATGACGGATTACAACGGGGGCAAAGGCCTGCGTTAACTACCCTTCACTATCTGCAAAGAGAGAGTACTCCTAAGAGAAAAGAGGGGAGGGGGAGGGGGGGGGCAGTGTTCAAAGCACATCAGCGTGCATAAACACGAAAATGTTTTTACCTATCACGTACTTGACATTTGACAGCTTTTGATATTTGCTAATAAAAAACCATTGAAATTCACTGAAAAAACCATAGGTTATAGACCATATATAGTTAGGAATTAGCATTTACAAAACCTAGAAAATTCACTGAAAAAACCATAGGTTATAGACCATATATAGTTAGGAATTAGCATTTTCAAAACCTTAATTTACTCGCACAAAACCATAGAAATTCGCATCTATAGTTAGTTGCAATAACTATATATCGCGCACCCGCAATCCACTGCTGATGATGTCACATATTACATCATTCATGACATGGTCAGTGACCAGCCAACGTGCAAGCACGCATAGCTGGGAGAGAAGCAGGCCCCCATCGCCACGCCTCTCAGTTGTTTATAAATTTCCTTGCCAAAGGAAAAAAAGTTGTTATAAAGGCACCATTCTATAAGACCTACAATCACCTTATTGTGTTCATAGTATTGGATGGGTCTGCTTGAAAGGTAGTGTTGTATAACTGATAAACCTTTTGTGTGATCTATGCTGGTGTACAGCGATTCGACATCAAGCGAAATAAGCCACATGTCACTCTCCCATACAAGTGTAGATATTTTGGTTATAAAGTCACTGGTGTCCCGAGTGAAACTGGGGAGTTGTTTAACAAAATCTTGGAGGAAAAAGTCTACATATTCTCCAGCTTTTTCACCTGCACTGCCAATAGCAGATACAATCGGCCTGCCCGGCATTGGTTGCACGGCCTTGTGCAACTTCGGAATGAGGTAGAGAGAAGGCAAGATGGGAAAATTAACATACATATATTTATGTTCCTCAGGTGATATTAAGCCTTCCCTTTTCCATTGGCTTAAAGACTTGTGTAAATGAGATGTAGCTTTTTCATATTCCTTTTGTGTACTTTTTGCATAGCAGGCGGGGTCCTCAAGTTGGCGCTTGGCTTCTGCGATGTAGTCTTTTTTAGGCCAAATCACCAGATTGCCCCCCTTGTCTGATTTCTTGATCACTATATCAGGGTTATTATCAAGTTTCTTCATCAATTTATTATAGGCAATTTTTGTGTATGTCTCCTTTTTGCAACGTTTGTTGTTAGTATGGGTGTACAGTTTCTTAATGTCAATCGTGACACAATCGTGAAAAATGTCAATCGCATATATCCAACCACGTCAATTCCGAGGAACAAATGAATGAGCCACAACTCACAGCCACTGTTCTATTCAAAGCAAAACACACACTGAACTCATCCTTGGGATTAATCAAAATATTAGATAAACATATTGAAATCGACCTGGAGAAAGAAAAAGAAGAACTAAAGAAAGTGGAAAAAGAACTGGAATCATAAAAATTAAATCCTGAGATGATGAAATTTAAGGAAAACTTGGAAAAACAAATTGACAAACATGAAGAAACTCTAAGACTGAGAAAGCACAATACATTTGTGAGAGATGCCAATGATTATTCAGAGGGACGAATATTTACATTTGCCCGGAAATTTGATCCTTTCAAACAAAAAATAAATACAACAGGAGCATCATCCACCAGTATGTCTTCCCTAACTTGCCTAACTTCCAATGAACAAAGTGAAGAGGACCTAACAATGGATAGCGCTAAAAGTCGTTTTTTAGGGGATATGCGTCTCGTTCTCCAGCAACGCCAGTGGGAACAAAGTCAGGGGGCGCCAAGACAACAACGCGGAAGAGGAAGGGGCAGACCATGGCAACAAAGAAAAGGAAATCTACAACCAGAAGAGGGTGGAGAAGAAAGCGGCTCAACCGAAAGGATTGGTACCAAGACTCGCAGTATGAGACAGAGGCAGGACAAATAAAGGAAGAATTACAAGTTGTAAATTTATCCCAATGAGACATAACACCAGCTGAAACCTCCCTACTAAAAAGAGGCATACATTTTTGTCCAACGAAAAGAATGGATCTGGCACAGACCAGAATAGATTTTTATTTGTACATACGGAAAATAAAATTGGCAAAATACTTCATGGACAAGAAAAACAAACCAAAGTTAATCCAAGATCCTCCAAAATCAACTTCCACATTAAAGGTTAAAGAAGCTGAAAGCTACCTGACATTACTAAATTTAAACTCAGAAGAGGGTGAGGAAATCCAGCTGAACACCGCAATACAACAACTAGGGGCGGGAACCAGCACGAAAAAGGCAAAATCAAAATTCTATCCACAACTACCCCCAGGCAACAAAATTTACATTTTTCAAGAGGCAGTAACACGTGATTTGTATAACATCTCCAAAACCAATGGCAAAGACAACTTAACTTCACAAGAAAGGGAATCGCTTACACGTTTGATCAATGATAAAGAAATCAAAATTAAAATGGCTGACAAAGGGGGAAACGTGGTACTATGGGACAGGAACGCATATATCACGGAAGCAATGACTCAATTAACCAATCCCCTTTTTTATGAACAACTTCAGACAAACCCAATGGATAAGATCAAAAGAGTAATCGACCAAAAATTAGACATTTGGGAAACTAAGAAATTAATCGATTTGGATGAAAATAAATGCTTGGTGGTGGATTTTCCTAGAATGGCAACAGTGTATTTTCTACTGAAGATACGTAAGGATCCTAAAAGACCACCAGGGAGACCGATAGTGTCTGCAAAAGGCTCAATATTAGAACCAATGGCTAACTTCCTTGATTACTATCTAAATACTTATGTCCAAAAATTGAAATCATACATAAAAGATACGACTGACTTTTTATGCACCATACAAAAATTGACTTGGCAAAATGAATACCTAATGATAATAATGGACGTGATCGCACTTTATACCAACATCGACAATGATTTGCTTAAAAGCATGCCAACATTACCTGCAAGATCGCAACATCCACTACAAAGAACACACAACATGATAATGGACATGATTTCTTTGTGTCTATCAAACAACGTCTTTTTATTCGGAGAAAAATTGTATCGCCAACGCAACGGAGCGGCAATGAGCTTTTCCTTCAGCCCAAGTTATGCGTGCATAACAATGGGCTGGTGGGAGGAAGAAGTGGCATGGAACAGTCAAAACAGACACTTCACCCAACATATAGTGACCTGGAAAAGGTTCATTGATGATCTTTTCATCATTTGGAGTAGGAGTGAAGCTGAGTTCCGACAGTACTTTGACATCCTAAATGCAAGCACACCGTGTCTAAAATTCACCTATGAACTGAGCAAAACCAAAGTGGTATTTCTGGACACGGAGGTGTACGTGAAAGACAGTCGGAAGGAAACAACATTACATCGAAAAACCACAGCAACTAATGCAACCCTAGAAGCAACAAGCTTCCATCAACCCTCATTAATCTCCAGCATCCCCTACGGGGAATTTCTCAGCCTAAGATGGATTTGTAGTGAAGAATCAGAGTGGAAAAAACACAGTGTGGGCACTATCAAATGCTTTCAAAACAGAAAATATGGAAAACAACTAATCTACAAATGTTGGAAAAAAGCCAATGCAAAACCTAGATGGGATTGCCTCAAACCAAAAGAGAATGAGAAGGAACCGGAAGAAGAACCAATAAGACTGATATTGGATTACAGCCAAGAATCTAAAACAATCTCTTTTTTTAAAAAGAATTGGAAGATACTACAACTAGATCCCACTGTGGGACAGAGGATGGGGACTCACCCAATTATAACTTACAGAAGAGCAACTAACTTAAAAGCCCAGTTGGTCCATAGCCATTTCCAAAGCAAAAAGTCAAAGAATATATGACTAAAAACGCAGGGATTCGTTAAATGTTATAACTGCAAAGTGTGTGAGATTGCCAAACCCACAAAAGAACTAATCATGGCAAATAAAAAAAATTGGAAAATAAAAGAACTAATAACTTGCAAAAGTCAGTACACAATTTACATGATAGAGTGCCCATGTAAGTTAAAGTACATAGGGAGCACCATATGCGAATTGAAAATACGAATCCTGCAACATGTCCGCGCTACAGTCAACAAGGACAGGACAACGGGGTAGCCAAACACATGGAGAGCCATCACAATGGAAATTGGAAACTCTTAAAGTTTTGGGGAATAGAAACAATGTCCCTCTCCGACCGAGGTGGCCACCGGGAAAAACTTTTGAGGCAAAAAGAGTCACGACATATTCTGAATTTTTGAACCATGACACCCTTAGGACTGAATCAGTCGGAGGAACTGTACATTCATTTGTAAATTAGAATTTATTTCTAACTTCTCTATTCCAATTGCCTTTCCTTACAGCCATACCCTACTCCCCCTCTTCTTTTCCCCACCCCCCTGTTTTCTAAGCCCACTGGAGGGCATTATTGGACTTTAAACTATAAGCTGCGTGTGAAAAAATGCCCACTGGAAGGCAATACTGTACTGTGTACAAATTGATTGCACAGCACTAATGGTATGATTAAATAGACAGGGTGTCTAGAAATACCGATTAGCAACTATGATGGGAATAACTTACTAAAGAAAATGCAAGAAAACGACATAGTCCAGAATTCCTAGTAGTGGAACAAACAGGAAGTATGGGAATCACATGCTTTCTGGGTAGTCTGGGTGTTTTAAATAATGTGTAACTTTGGAAGTAAACGACCATGAGCAAGGTAGATGTAACTACCGAAACGAATTGCTTCAAAAGAAAATAAAACATTTGCTTTGAAAAGAACAGTGGCTCTGGGTTGCGGCTCATTCGTTTGTTCCTCGGAATTGACGTGGTTGGATTTACAAGCGGCTTGGTTCGGCCGCAGGAGCTAAGCACCGCTACGAAGCGCCATTACGGGGAAACAGGAACCACAGTGTTGGAATATATATATATATATATATATTCACTGAAAAAACCATAGGTTATAGACCATATATAGTTAGGAATTCGCATTTACAAAACCTTATTTTACTCACACAAAATCATTGAAATTCCATATATAGTTAGTTGCACTAACTATATATCGCGCACCCGCAATCCACTGCTGATGATGTCACATATTACATCATTCATGACATGGTCAGTGACATCACTGATGACATCACTGATGACATCTCAAATGACATCACTGATGACATCACTGATGACAACATCCAGTGACTGTATGTTTCTGTAAAGTTAAAATATGTCTTACATATTGAAGAATGAGTGGATGTATAAGTGTCTGGATGAAGGATTTAGTAGGTGCATGACTGACTGTATGAGTGAGTGATTAAATGTGTCTCACTGAGTGCATGGGTTAGTGACTAAACTGTCTTAATTTGTGCATCATTATGTCTGTTGTTCTGTAAACTGTTGCATGTGTTGATAAGTAGCTATATGAGTAACTATATGGGTTATTGATTGGTTGCCCAAGTATTTGTATGGGAGACTGAGTGTGTGTGTGGGTGGCTGGGAGGTGTATGACTCTGTGCATAGATGTGTGAGCAGTTGATTCACTAGATGTATGGTTTCAAAAGTGCATGTGGAAACAGCTGTATGGACGGTTGACTGTGTGCATGAGTGTATTGGTGAGTGAATGGATATCTCAGTGCTACATGTCAAAGTAAGTACATATGTAAAACACAGTACATGTGAGAGTTGACATATATAAATAACTGTGCATAAGAGCCAGTGAATGTGTGAGTGGCTGTATGGATCATTGTGAACTTGTATCAGGGATTGTATAAGAGAGTCAATATGTGTTAGTATATGTTTGAATAAGTAAAGTTTGTATAACTGTATAGTTGAGGAAATGGAGGTGTGATTGATTCTTTGCATGACTGACTAGGTGTGTGAGTAACTCCATGGATGAGTGACAGTCTGTGAGTGTCTGTTTACACTGATTGTATCTAAGGTTATATTAGAGTCTGAAGAGGTTCATCGTATTATCACATGAATGATATCATCAATGATGTGATCAGTAATGTCAAATGAGATGTCATCAGTGATGTCATTTGAGATGTCATCAGTGATGTCATTTGAGATGTCATAAGAGATGTCATCAGTGATGTCACTGACCATGTCATGAATGATGTAATATGTGACATCATCAGCAGTGGATTGCGGGTGCGCGATATATAGTTAGTGCAACTAACTATATATGGAATTTCAATGGTTTTGTGTGAGTAAAATAAGGTTTTGTAAATGCGAATTCCTAACTATATATGGTCTATAACCTATGGTTTTTTCAGTGAATTTTCAAGGTTTTGTAAATGCTAATTCCTAACAATATATGGTCTGTAACCTATGGTTTTTTCAGTGAATTTTCAAGGTTTTGTAAATGCTAATTCCTAACTATATATGGTCTATAGCCTATGGTTTTTTCAGTGAATATATATATATACATACATATATAAACATATATCATCTGTATATCTATATAAATACAAACATAAATGCATGCATACATATACTTATATGCATACAGATGCATGTTATTTACATGAAAGTTGAAAAAACACTAATAAAAGCAAAGCTAAAAAGCCACCTCATTACAAACAGAATGGCTTTAACTTAAACGAGGGCGAGATCTATTGCATTTTCAATGCTTGTTTACTTTGGTTCCATCAAGAAGGCATTCAGATGTGTCACACATTTGCCATAAATTCTGAATGTTAGCACTCTAGTTGCACATTAGATCACTGTAGTAAAGCTACTGCTCACCAGGGACGTCTGCTGCTGGTATTCAAAGTGCATGTTTCAGTCTGCATGTCAGAATTTTTTTAATGAAATAGAAGAGGATTTGAAAAGTCACTCAAAATGATCCCTAATTTTTCTTTCTGAAGCACTAATCATACTTTCTATGGCAAAATATACCCCCTCATTTTGTTCCTTTTTAAATTAAATGTTTTAAGAGTTACCACTTTATTCCAATCAAGATGGCTTCAGGTGTGCCATACCTTTGTAATAAGTAGGACTGTTAGCGCTCTAGTTGTTCTTTAGAACACTCTGGGACATTCTGTCATTGGGCTATACTTGGGCTACATCTGGGTGATATTTGGGCTACATTTGGGCTCTTTTGTCTCTGGTGGCCATTTTGGGAGACTGCATGTCAGAATTTTTTAATGAAATAGAAGAGGATTTGAAAAGTCACTCAAAATGTGCCCTAATTTTTCTTTCTGCAGCACTAATAATACCTTCTATTGCATAATATACCCCCTCATTTTGTTCCTTTTTAAATTAAATGTTTTAAGAGTTACCACTTTATTCCCATCACGATGGCTCCAGGTGTGCTATACCTTTGTAATAAGTAGGACTGTTAGCGCTCTAGTTGTTCTTTAGAACACTCTGGGACATTCTGTCATTGGGCTATACTTGGGCTACATCTGGGTGATATTTGGGCTACATTTGGGCTCTTTTGTCTCTGGTGGCCATTTTGGGAGACTGCATGTCAGAATGTTTTAATGAAATAGAAAAGGATTTGAGAAGTCACTCAAAATGTGCCCTAATTTTTCATTCTGCAGCACTAATCATACTTTCTATGGCAAAATATACCCCCTCATGTTGTTTCTTTTTAAATTAAATGTTTTAAGAGTTACCACTTTATTCCAATCAAGATGGCTTCAGGTGTGCCATACCTTTGTAATAAGTAGGACTGTTAGCGCTCTAGTTGTTCTTTAGAACACTCTAGGAGGCTGCAGTAGAACACAAAGGAATCAACTGACAGTCTCTGTCCTTGTTGGATGTACATGTTTTACTGAGAATGTCAGACTTCATTTTCACATGACTGAGAAAGATAATGTGAATTTACAGAAAATATGCTTTCAGTTTAGCTTATAGATCCCCTTCCAAACTACTGTGGGAAAATCATGAGATATTAGTTTTCTTTCAAACAATATTCATGATATCACAGCAGAAGGTTTTTTCACATGGTAAAATCACCTTAGAACCCACCACAATTCCTAAAATTAGTATGGTACCATCAACAAATGATTTATAATGTAACTAAAGTCCTAAAACCCTCTATTAACTACAATGCTTTTTAATGAGGTGCTATCATGTATATTGGTCCCAAGATGGCTGCCAACACTTCTTGGATGAAGTGCTGACAGCCAATCAGATCAGATGTGTGGTTAGGCTCCGCCCAGATATATATCTTTTTTTGAACCTAAATTACTCAAAATCCACTGGAGCACATATATTGAGACCTAGCAAAGGCACATCGGGCTAACAGTCCCTACAATTTTGCCAAGTTTCGTGCAAATCCATTCAGCCGTTCGAGCTAAAAGTGAGGCCAACCGCCCTATGGAAATTAACATGGGAAAAACGTGTTTTGGGACCCCCCTTTTTTCTCGGCCCCCCCTTGATGAAACCCCCCCAAATTGTCAGGTGCTGCTCAGAAACAAAATGTTCCATTTTCCTGAAAATTTCAGCCAATTCCGTCCACAAACGCCAAAGTTATTAGACATAGAATTTTCAAAAATCCCATAGAGAAAAAATCCTAACTATATATACCTACTGGCGACTGCCAGTAGGTAATATATATATATATATATATATATATATATATATATATATATATATATATATATATATATATATATATATATATATATATATATTCACTGAAAGAAACATAGGTTATAGACCATATATAGTTAGGAATTAGCATTTACAAAACCTAGAAAATTCACTGAAAAAACCATAGGTTATAGACCATATATAGTTAGGAATTAGCATTTTCAAAACCTTAATTTACTCGCACAAAACCATAGAAATTCGCATCTATAGTTAGTTGCAATAACTATATATCGCGCACCCGCAATCCACTGCTGATGATGTCACATATTACATCATTCATGACATGGTCAGTGACCAGCCAACGTGCAAGCACGCATAGCTGGGAGAGAAGCAGGCCCCCATCGCCACGCCTCTCAGTTGTTTATAAATTTCCTTGCCAAAGGAAAAAAAGTTGTTATAAAGGCACCATTCTATAAGACCTACAATCACCTTATTGTGTTCATAGTATTGGATGGGTCTGCTTGAAAGGTAGTGTTGTATAACTGATAAACCTTTTGTGTGATCTATGCTGGTGTACAGCGATTCGACATCAAGCGAAATAAGCCACATGTCACTCTCCCATACAAGTGTAGATATTTTGGTTATAAAGTCACTGGTGTCCCGAGTGAAACTGGGGAGTTGTTTAACAAAATCTTGGAGGAAAAAGTCTATATATTCTCCAGCTTTTTCACCTGCACTGCCAATAGCAGATACAATCGGCCTGCCCGGCATTGGTTGCACGGCCTTGTGCACCTTCGGAATGAGGTAGAGAGAAGGCAAGATGGGAAAATTAACATACATATATTTATGTTCCTCAGGTGATATTAAGCCTTCCCTTTTCCATTGGCTTAAAGACTTGTGTAAATGAGATGTAGCTTTTTCATATTCCTTTTGTGTACTTTTTGCATAGCAGGCGGGGTCCTCAAGTTGGCGCTTGGCTTCTGCGATGTAGTCTTTTTTAGGCCAAATCACCAGATTGCCCCCCTTGTCTGATTTCTTGATCACTATATCAGGGTTATTATCAAGTTTCTTCATCAATTTATTATAGGCAATTTTTGTGTATGTCTCCTTTTTGCAACGTTTGTTGTTAGTATGGGTGTACAGTTTCTTAATGTCAATCGTGACACAATCGTGAAAAATGTCAATCGCATATATCCAACCACGTCAATTCCGAGGAACAAATGAATGAGCCACAACTCACAGCCACTGTTCTATTCAAAGCAAAACACACACCGAACTCATCCTTGGGATTAATCAAAATATTAGATAAACATATTGAAATCGACCTGGAGAAAGAAAAAGAAGAACTAAAGAAAGTGGAAAAAGAACTGGAATCATAAAAATTAAATCCTGAGATGATGAAATTTAAGGAAAACTTGGAAAAACAAATTGACAAACATGAAGAAACTCTAAGACTGAGAAAGCACAATACATTTGTGAGAGATGCCAATGATTATTCAGAGGGACGAATATTTACATTTGCCCGGAAATTTGATCCTTTCAAACAAAAAATAAATACAACAGGAGCATCATCCACCAGTATGTCTTCCCTAACTTGCCTAACTTCCAATGAACAAAGTGAAGAGGACCTAACAATGGATAGCGCTAAAAGTCATTTTTTAGGGGATATGCGTCTCGTTCTCCAGCAACGCCAGTGGGAACAAAGTCAGGGGGCGCCAAGACAACAACGTGGAAGAGGAAGGGGCAGACCATGGCAACAAAGAAAAGGAAATCTACAACCAGAAGAGGGTGGAGAAGAAAGCGGCTCAACCGAAAGGATTGGTACCAAGACTCGCAGTATGAGACAGAGGCAGGACAAATAAAGGAAGAATTACAAGTTGTAAATTTATCCCAATGAGACATAACACCAGCTGAAACCTCCCTACTAAAAAGAGGCATACATTTTTGTCCAACGAAAAGAATGGATCTGGCACAGACCAAAATAGATTTTTATTTGTACATACGGAAAATAAAATTGGCAAAATACTTCATGGACAAGAAAAACAAACCAAAGTTAATCCAAGATCCTCCAAAATCAACTTCCACATTAAAGGTTAAAGAAGCTGAAAGCTACCTGACATTACTAAATTTAAACTCAGAAGAGGGTGAGGAAATCCAGCTGAACACCGCAATACAACAACTAGGGGCGGGAACCAGCACGAAAAAGGCAAAATCAAAATTCTATCCACAACTACCCCCAGGCAACAAAATTTACATTTTTCAAGAGGCAGTAACACGTGATTTGTATAACATCTCCAAAACCAATGGCAAAGACAACTTAACTTCACAAGAAAGGGAATCGCTTACACGTTTGATCAATGATAAAGAAATCAAAATTAAAATGGCTGACAAAGGGGGAAACGTGGTACTATGGGACAGGAACGCATATATCACGGAAGCAATGACTCAATTAACCAATCCCCTTTTTTATGAACAACTTCAGACAAACCCAATGGATAAGATCAAAAGAGTAATCGACCAAAAATTAGACATTTGGGAAACTAAGAAATTAATCAATTTGGATGAAAATAAATGCTTGGTGGTGGATTTTCCTAGAATGGCAACAGTGTATTTTCTACTGAAGATACGTAAGGATCCTAAAAGACCACCAGGGAGACCGATAGTGTCTGCAAAAGGCTCAATATTAGAACCAATGGCTAACTTCCTTGATTACTATCTAAATACTTATGTCCAAAAATTGAAATCATACATAAAAGATACGACTGACTTTTTATGCACCATACAAAAATTGACTTGGCAAAATGAATACCTAATGATAATAATGGACGTGATCGCACTTTATACCAACATCGACAATGATTTGCTTAAAAGCATGCCAACATTACCTGCAAGATCGCAACATCCACTACAAAGAACACACAACATGATAATGGACATGATTTCTTTGTGTCTATCAAACAACGTCTTTTTATTCGGAGAAAAATTGTATCGCCAACGCAACGGAGCGGCAATGAGCTTTTCCTTCAGCCCAAGTTATGCGTGCATAACAATGGGCTGGTGGGAGGAAGAAGTGGCATGGAACAGTCAAAACAGACACTTCACCCAACATATAGTGACCTGGAAAAGGTTCATTGATGATCTTTTCATCATTTGGAGTAGGAGTGAAGCTGAGTTCCGACAGTACTTTGACATCCTAAATGCAAGCACACCGTGTCTAAAATTCACCTATGAACTGAGCAAAACCAAAGTGGTATTTCTGGACACGGAGGTGTACGTGAAAGACAGTCGGAAGGAAACAACATTACATCGAAAAACCACAGCAACTAATGCAACCCTAGAAGCAACAAGCTTCCATCAACCCTCATTAATCTCCAGCATCCCCTACGGGGAATTTCTCAGCCTAAGATGGATTTGTAGTGAAGAATCAGAGTGGAAAAAACACAGTGTGGGCACTATCAAATGCTTTCAAAACAGAAAATATGGAAAACAACTAATCTACAAATGTTGGAAAAAAGCCAATGCAAAACCTAGATGGGATTGCCTCAAACCAAAAGAGAATGAGAAGGAACCGGAAGAAGAACCAATAAGACTGATATTGGATTACAGCCAAGAATCTAAAACAATCTCTTTTTTTAAAAAGAATTGGAAGATACTACAACTAGATCCCACTGTGGGACAGAGGATGGGGACTCACCCAATTATAACTTACAGAAGAGCAACTAACTTAAAAGCCCAGTTGGTCCATAGCCATTTCCAAAGCAAAAAGTCAAAGAATATATGACTAAAAACGCAGGGATTCGTTAAATGTTATAACTGCAAAGTGTGTGAGATTGCCAAACCCACAAAAGAACTAATCATGGCAAATAAAAAAAATTGGAAAATAAAAGAACTAATAACTTGCAAAAGTCAGTACACAATTTACATGATAGAGTGCCCATGTAAGTTAAAGTACATAGGGAGCACCATATGCGAATTGAAAATACGAATCCTGCAACATGTCCGCGCTACAGTCAACAAGGACAGGAACAACGGGGTAGCCAAACACATGGAGAGCCATCACAATGGAAATTGGAAACTCTTAAAGTTTTGGGGAATAGAAACAATGTCCCTCTCCGACCGAGGTGGCCACCGGGAAAAACTTTTGAGGCAAAAAGAGTCACGACATATTCTGAATTTTTGAACCATGACACCCTTAGGACTGAATCAGTCGGAGGAACTGTACATTCATTTGTAAATTAGAATTTATTTCTAACTTCTCTATTCCAATTGCCTTTCCTTACAGCCATACCCTACTCCCCCTCTTCTTTTCCCCACCCCCCTGTTTTCTAAGCCCACTGGAGGGCATTATTGGACTTTAAACTATACACCGGATCCTGCGGTTGCTTCCCAGGACCTGTGCAACAAGATAGCGGCCTTTTTTCAGTCTAAAATCGCTGACATCTACGCTGCTCTGGAGGTCCAAAAATCCCTTACCACCGTCCCTCTGTTGCCTGCTCTCCCTGAACCCAGCGCTGCGGTATCCTCTCCGCCTCAGGAACTGACTTCCTTTCCTCCTCTTTCCAGTCAGGACCTTGAAATCCTGCTTGATAAAACTAAATCTGGTTCTCCGCTGGATGCCTGCCCGCTAAAGATCCTCAAGCAGTGCAGAGAATCTCTCCTTCCTCCTCTGGTTGACATCATGAACAGAGCGATGAAGGAAGGCATTTTTCCCCAACAGTGGAAAAATGCTGTTGTAAAACCCTTGCTTAAAAAGCCTTCTCTGGACCCCGGGGTGCTAAAGAACTTTCGCCCCATTTCACTGCTCCCGGCTCCCGCAAAGATGCTTGAAGCCTATTTAAATAAACATCTGGCGGCATTTGTGGAGAGTTCGGGCTGTCTGGATCTTTCCCAGCATGGGTTCAGGAGGGAACATAGCACCGAGTCTGCCCTCACCATAGTGCTGGATACCATCCGCACCAGAGTTGATGAGGGTCAGACCTCCCTCCTGATCCTGTTAGACCTTACGGCGGCCTTCGACACCCTTTCTCCTGCGGTATTAACATCTCGCCTAAGGGAAATTGGTGTCTGTGGGTCTGCTCTGGGACTTCTTTCCTCTTTTCTCGTACACAGAGAACAAAGGATAATGCTGGGCTCATTCCTATCTCCATCCCTGTCTGTGCAATGTGGGGTCCCCCAAGGGTCAGCGCTTAGTCCTACCCTTTTTAATATCTACGTGACCCCCCTTGCCAGACTTATTAGATCTTTTGGGATGGAGGTAGTGTCCTATGCGGATGACACCCAGATCCTAGTCTCTCTCTCCCAGCCAGCTACGTCAACTGCCGCAAATTTTAGATCTTGCATGGAGGCAGTTGGCCAGTGGATGATCCACAATTCACTTAAGCTGAATGGGGAGAAGACAGAGGTGATGGTTTTTGGTGGAAAGGAATCGACCTGGTCGGCGGAGTGGTGGCCGGATTCGCTGGGTGCATGTCCCGAGCCCACCCAGTCAGCCAAAAACCTGGGAGTTATGATCGACCCCAACCTCAGTATGTGCCAACAGGTCAACAGGACTGTTTCGACCTGCTGGGGGATTATTCACACACTGAGGAAAATCAGGCACTTTCTGTCACCCCAGGCAAGAAAGCAACTTGCTGTTGCCTTCCTGGGCTCGCGTCTGGACTACTGCAATGCGCTGTATGCAGGGTTGAACAAGAGTCATCTACAGCGCTTGCAGGTGGTCCAGAACGCAGCAGCGAGATTTGCTCTTGACCTACCTAAGCGTGCCTCTGCCACTGAAGCCCGAAAACAACTGCACTGGCTCCCCGTTGAATACCGGATCCGTTTCAAATCCCTGTGCCTGGTGTACAAAGCTCTTGCTAAACCCAACCCCACAAGTATGGGATCCATTCTTTCTCGGCATAACCCGAGTAGAAATCTTCGCTCCGGTCACAAACTCCTCCTCTCTGTACCTCGTGTCAGAAAAGTAAGATGGGGAGGTAGGGCCTTTTCCTTTTTGGCCCCCAAGTGGTGGAATGCCCTCCCTCTAGAAGTAAAATCTAGCCCCTCTCTGCAAACGTTCAGATCTGCGCTCAAGACCCATCTTTTCATACTTGCATACCCCTAGTGGTATTCAGCATTAGTGGCACTCTATTCTCTGTATACTTTCTGTTTTTGATTTTGATAGGCGCCTTGATACCTTCGGGTTTAGTCTGCGCATTACAAATTGCTTAATAAATAAATAAATAAAATAAACTATAAGCTGCGTGTGAAAAAATGCCCACTGGAAGGCAATACTGTACTGTGTACAAATTGATTGCACAGCACTAATGGTATGATTAAATAGACAGGGTGTCTAGAAATACCGATTAGCAACTATGATGGGAATAACTTACTAAAGAAAATGCAAGAAAACGACATAGTCCAGAATTCCTAGTAGTGGAACAAACAGGAAGTATGGGAATCACATGCTTTCTGGGTAGTCTGGGTGTTTTAAATAATGTGTAACTTTGGAAGTAAACGACCATGAGCAAGGTAGATGTAACTACCGAAACGAATTGCTTCAAAAGAAAATAAAACATTTGCTTTGAAAAGAACAGTGGCTCTGGGTTGCGGCTCATTCGTTTGTTCCTCGGAATTGACGTGGTTGGATTTACAAGCGGCTTGGTTCGGCCGCAGGAGCTAAGCACCGCTACGAAGCGCCATTACGGGGAAACAGGAACCACAGTGTTGGAATATATATATATATATATATATTCACTGAAAAAACCATAGGTTATAGACCATATATAGTTAGGAATTCGCATTTACAAAACCTTATTTTACTCACACAAAATCATTGAAATTCCATATATAGTTAGTTGCACTAACTATATATCGCGCACCCGCAATCCACTGCTGATGATGTCACATATTACATCATTCATGACATGGTCAGTGACATCACTGATGACATCACTGATGACATCTCAAATGACATCACTGATGACATCACTGATGACAACATCCAGTGACTGTATGTTTCTGTAAAGTTAAAATATGTCTTACATATTGAAGAATGAGTGGATGTATAAGTGTCTGGATGAAGGATTTAGTAGGTGCATGACTGACTGTATGAGTGAGTGATTAAATGTGTCTCACTGAGTGCATGGGTTAGTGACTAAACTGTCTTAATTTGTGCATCATTATGTCTGTTGTTCTGTAAACTGTTGCATGTGTTGATAAGTAGCTATATGAGTAACTATATGGGTTATTGATTGGTTGCCCAAGTATTTGTATGGGAGACTGAGTGTGTGTGTGGGTGGCTGGGAGGTGTATGACTCTGTGCATAGATGTGTGAGCAGTTGATTCACTAGATGTATGGTTTCAAAAGTGCATGTGGAAACAGCTGTATGGACGGTTGACTGTGTGCATGAGTGTATTGGTGAGTGAATGGATATCTCAGTGCTACATGTCAAAGTAAGTACATATGTAAAACACAGTACATGTGAGAGTTGACATATATAAATAACTGTGCATAAGAGCCAGTGAATGTGTGAGTGGCTGTATGGATCATTGTGAACTTGTATCAGGGATTGTATAAGAGAGTCAATATGTGTTAGTATATGTTTGAATAAGTAAAGTTTGTATAACTGTATAGTTGAGGAAATGGAGGTGTGATTGATTCTTTGCATGACTGACTAGGTGTGTGAGTAACTCCATGGATGAGTGACAGTCTGTGAGTGTCTGTTTACACTGATTGTATCTAAGGTTATATTAGAGTCTGAAGAGGTTCATCGTATTATCACATGAATGATATCATCAATGATGTGATCAGTAATGTCAAATGAGATGTCATCAGTGATGTCATCAGTGATGTCATTTGAGATGTCATCAGTGATGTCATTTGAGATGTCATCAGAGATGTCATCAGTGATGTCACTGACCATGTCATGAATGATGTAATATGTGATATCATCAGCAGTGGATTGCGGGTGCGCGATATATAGTTAGTGCAACTAACTATATATGGAATTTCAATGGTTTTGTGTGAGTAAAATAAGGTTTTGTAAATGCGAATTCCTAACAATATATGGTCTATAACCTATGGTTTTTTCAGTGAATTTTCAAGGTTTTGTAAATGCTAATTCCTAACTATATATGGTCTGTAACCTATGGTTTTTTCAGTGAATTTTCAAGGTTTTGTAAATGCTAATTCCTAACTATATATGGTCTATAGCCTATGGTTTTTTCAGTGAATATATATATATACATACATATATAAACATATATCATCTGTATATCTATATAAATACAAACATAAATGCATGCATACATATACTTATATGCATACAGATGCATGTTATTTACATGAAAGTTGAAAAAACACTAATAAAAGCAAAGCTAAAAAGCCACCTCATTACAAACAGAATGGCTTTAACTTAAACGAGGGCGAGATCTATTGCATTTTCAATGCTTGTTTACTTTGGTTCCATCAAGAAGGTATTCAGATGTGTCACACATTTGCCATAAATTCTGAATGTTAGCACTCTAGTTGCACATTAGATCACTGTAGTAAAGCTACTGCTCACCAGGGACGTCTGCTGCTGGTATTCAAAGTGCATGTTTCAGTCTGCATGTCAGAATTTTTTTAATGAAATAGAAGAGGATTTGAGAAGTCACTCAAAATGATCCCTAATTTTTCTTTCTGAAGCACTAATCATACTTTCTATGGCAAAATATACCCCCTCATTTTGTTCCTTTTTAAATTAAATGTTTTAAGAGTTACCACTTTATTCCAATCAAGATGGCTTCAGGTGTGCCATACCTTTGTAATAAGTAGGACTGTTAGCGCTCTAGTTGTTCTTTAGAACACTCTGGGACATTCTGTCATTGGGCTATACTTGGGCTACATCTGGGTGATATTTGGGCTACATTTGGGCTCTTTTGTCTCTGGTGGCCATTTTGGGAGACTGCATGTCAGAATTTTTTAATGAAATAGAAGAGGATTTGAAAAGTCACTCAAAATGTGCCCTAATTTTTCTTTCTGCAGCACTAATAATACCTTCTATTGCATAATATACCCCCTCATTTTGTTCCTTTTTAAATTAAATGTTTTAAGAGTTACCACTTTATTCCCATCACGATGGCTCCAGGTGTGCTATACCTTTGTAATAAGTAGGACTGTTAGCGCTCTAGTTGTTCTTTAGAACACTCTGGGACATTCTGTCATTGGGCTATACTTGGGCTACATCTGGGTGATATTTGGGCTACATTTGGGCTCTTTTGTCTCTGGTGGCCATTTTGGGAGACTGCATGTCAGAATGTTTTAATGAAATAGAAAAGGATTTGAGAAGTCACTCAAAATGTGCCCTAATTTTTCATTCTGCAGCACTAATCATACTTTCTATGGCAAAATATACCCCCTCATGTTGTTTCTTTTTAAATTAAATGTTTTAAGAGTTACCACTTTATTCCAATCAAGATGGCTTCAGGTGTGCCATACCTTTGTAATAAGTAGGACTGTTAGCGCTCTAGTTGTTCTTTAGAACACTCTAGGAGGCTGCAGTAGAACACAAAGGAATCAACTGACAGTCTCTGTCCTTGTTGGATGTACATGTTTTACTGAGAATGTCAGACTTCATTTTCACATGACTGAGAAAGATAATGTGAATTTACAGAAAATATGCTTTCAGTTTAGCTTATAGATCCCCTTCCAAACTACTGTGGGAAAATCATGAGATATTAGTTTTCTTTCAAACAATATTCATGATATCACAGCAGAAGGTTTTTTCACATGGTAAAATCACCTTAGAACCCACCACAATTCCTAAAATTAGTATGGTACCATCAACAAATGATTTATAATGTAACTAAAGTCCTAAAACCCTCTATTAACTACAATGCTTTTTAATGAGGTGCTATCATGTATATTGGTCCCAAGATGGCTGCCAACACTTCTTGGATGAAGTGCTGACAGCCAATCAGATCAGATGTGTGGTTAGGCTCCGCCCAGATATATATCTTTTTTTGAACCTAAATTACTCAAAATCCACTGGAGCACATATATTGAGACCTAGCAAAGGCACATCGGGCTAACAGTCCCTACAATTTTGCCAAGTTTTGTGCAAATCCATTCAGCCGTTCGAGCTAAAAGTGAGGCCAACCGCCCTATGGAAATTAACATGGGAAAAACGTGTTTTGGGACCCCCCTTTTTTCTCGGCCCCCCCTTGATGAAACCCCCCCAAATTGTCAGGTGCTGCTCAGAAACATAATGTTCCATTTTCCTGAAAATTTCAGCCAATTCCGTCCACAAACGCCAAAGTTATTAGACATAGAATTTTCAAAAATCCCATAGAGAAAAAAATCCTAACTATATATACCTACTGGCGACTGCCAGTAGGTAATATATATATATATATATATATATATATATATATATATATATATATATATATATATATATATATATATATATATATATATATATTACAATGTTTAACTCCCAAAGGGAAAAAAACGCTGGTAACACCTGGAAACTCTGCTTCTGCTCCTTTATTAATGGAAAAACAGCAACTTGTGGCATAATCCCAACATGTTTCGTTCCAACATGGAACTTCTTCACAGGTAAGCCTTACTCTGAGGACAACCGCCGTCCGATGTTTTGAAATCATTTCGTTTGCCTCCAATGGCATCCTTTTAAGGAATCACTTCCGTTTTGAAATGGCTTGTGGGACTTGTGGTTGTGCCTTTTTCCCGTTTATTTTGTTTCACAGTCTGATTTATTTTGCTTTGCTTTCCCTTTATTTTGTGTCTCTCCCGTTCTTTTATCTTGTTGCCTCTTGATTTTGAGACACCTGTTCGAGCCTGTGATCCAAAAGAAACTGTTTTTTAATATATATATATATATACACATGAAAACTAAACAGGCACTTCCCTTACAAAGAAGTACAAAGTTTGCATGTCAGGAGCCTTTCTTAGTTTTCACCTTATTCATCTTCTGTTCAATCAACATATCATCCACACATACACACACCTACTTGCTCCCTTTCTTGGCTGGGGTTATCAATCATTCTTCTTTAATTCAAATTCAATGTACAGGCCCTTTATCAACGCTTTTTATTATAACAACTACCCCGGCCGAAGGCACTAGGAAATTTGCACACTTGCTCCCTTTCTTGGCTGCAGTTATCAATTATTCTTCATTTTCATATTTTGCTTCAAAATCAAGGCCCTTTATCAAGCCTTTTTGTGGTAACTACTGTTGCAGTGATTCTGCTCCTACACACAACTGTGCATAAAGACTTACGACCTCAGTGAATTACGGTGTTCCAAACCCCACCTTAGTACCCAAACACCCTAACAGACTAGCAATCAGTGACTCAACAGTTCTTCCTACTATAGGAAAAACACCAATTATTAATCAACCTACAACATGCGATTTAGGTTACCTCAGATAAGGCAGATAACAAGAGCACTCTTTCATTACATTCTTACACGAGTCCAAAACAAGCACTTAATAAATACACCTGCAAATTTGAAATGTTTATTTCTAACACCGTAATCTCATGCCCAGTACCTTACATAATACAAGCAAACATATTATCAGAAACAAAGTTGTCAGCATTGTTACTATTCCATAAAATACAAAGGGAGAAAGCATCATATAATGCAAAAGGGAAACAGATTTAAAATATACCTAAATTTCAACCTCCCTACTTAGAAGGTTAGTTTATAACTACAGAAGATCTCATATGACTACATAGGCAGACCCATACCTCTGTTACTCAGCGGTAGTGGATCACATTGAGTTCTACACAAACTGTCAAGATACGAAAGTTCTCAAACTGTGTGTAATCATGCCTGCACACTTCATTACTAAACGCGCAAGTATAAGAGATGCCACAGCTGCATATCTCTTATGGCTCCAACCTGCGAACATCATTCCGAATAACACACACAGTATCCAACGTAACCTTGATGTTACATGCTCTCACTATACACACTAAAGTAGCGAGGCAGTCTACAAATGTAGTATATCAAATTATTCTCATATGAAGCAAAATACTCACCCTTCTCTAAACAATATTGCAAGTGCGTGTTGTGTGCAAAGCAGAGCAGGAAAACAAAAATGGCGTTTAAGCTTCTAATACCCATACTAACTTAACACGGTGTGAGTGCAAGGCTCAGCCCACAACACATTTTCTTGACCAAAGCACATAATATAAACATGGGCAAATTACGAACGCACAGTCCAAGCCTAAAAAGCAGAGTCAAGTTCAATTTTGCAAAACAAATTATTCGATCTTTGATAAAAAGCAGTAACTAAATAATAAAGAATAGGTAGAAAAATCAAACACTTTTATTCCACCAGTGTATAAGCACAGTATGTAGCAACAGCCTCCAACAGGAAGTCATTGTTCTCATCTGAAAACATTTCAGCCATCCAATTCAATAGTGAGAATGAACATACATGTTCCTCAACGACCGGAGCCTCTATCACCATCGGAGGAAATCTCGGGTCATCTTCAATGTAACTGTGTGCCAAGAAGTCATGCGCCGCTGCAAAAACATTCCAACGTTCCATTAGTCCATGTGTCGCTGCTAAGGCCATAATCCCGCCGCCAGAACAGAGCAAATCATGAACCACTAAGGAGCTCATCAGCTGGTCATAATCCGCGTTGGGAGATACTGTACTGCAGAGACACAAATCCAGGGCCCAGTCGAAATCACAGCTCAGGCAATGAAACACAAGTTGAACGCATGTGAAAAAGGAGAATCAAAACGATAATCCATAAGCTGCATTCAACGTTGCAAGAGGCAGCGCTCCATAGTAACTAAGCATTCGGTTGCGGACCAGCAACAACCGAGAAATATTGTCGTCGGCTGCAAGATGTGGATCCATATTTAACTAAACAAATTAATACAAGCACACCTGCAACTAATGTGAGCATTAAGCACAATTCACCAAAGATGCTGGAAAAAATTTAATGAAAAAACACCGACAAGACACCAAATAATGTTTCTACAAAAGTCACAAGGCCAATGCTTATAACTTTAAAAAAGAAAGCTAACCCCCTACGCGAGGACGCATTAAAGAGAGTCTAAATTAACTAAAATTCCAGGGCGCGTCTGTACTTAATAAAGCATACACTTCTGTGCGGGTGTTTGCTACATGAAGGACAAATGTTTCTGTAGCAGATATAACAGCGACCTCTTTTTGAAACAATAGCGCTCTTATACGGCTCATTTGGTTGACTCTTCTTTCAAGGTCGCAATCAACGGCCAGATGGAAACATCCAGCTTCCCATGCAGAGGAGTAAACACAACTTTTATATAGCAAACCACACGCTCAGTTACCGTAATCATGTAAGCGATGCCTTTTAACATCGTACAATAAGCCACACAGATTAATCGAATCTCCAATAAGTGACCACTTCTAACTATTCCCATAGAGTGCCCTGTGCTCTGATTTGACAGTAAGAGAGTGATCGCACCATAGTTTCTACTGCTAATCATTCTCAGCATACCCTAAGAATACGATAAAACAGCGATAATTTTAACACCCGTCCTTGATAATAAGCCCCGAATTTCGTAGCGCGCCCTGCATCGCAAAATGCGATGCAGGGCACTAAACGAAGGGGCATATTATCAACAACATAAGGCGATACAATATTGCCGCTTTTATCAGCAGGAAACTGCCGCTAAAGCGGTGATAATGGGCTTCATAATAGGCCCTTGTAAATTCCCATAGCAGCCCGGGTTCTAGTGTTAACCTGGGCTCCTATGGCAATTCACAAGGATATACTATCAAGACCATTATCACCGCTTTACCGGCAGTTTCCTGCTGATAAAAGAGGCGATAATGTATCGCCCTTTATTAATAATATGGCCCATAATCCTTTAATGTACAGAGACATACAAACTGATATTAAACAAAAAACATAACAACGTGCATTATTGCAAAACAATTTCTACTATAAAACGTTTAACAACAGACAAATATAGGGGCATATTATCAAGACAGGTGATAACATTATCGACGCTTTATCAGCAGTTTTCTACCCATAAAGCTTCAATAATATTATCGCCTGTCTTGATATACCCCATAATTCCTTAATGTACAAAGTTGCACCGCACACACTCCCATACAACTTATCAACTCACCTTTCAAATTGATTTGTAGATTAAGAAGAATACCACTCACACAGTGGATATTCTTGTACAGATTCTCTCTAGTTCCGTGTTTGCAGCAGAACCAAATGGAACATTTTCCCTCTCATTTTACACATACATACATATAAATAACCAATTAAAATCCTGCACACATTAATTCAAAACAAAACACACATTTCTATTGATTTAACATTCTAAACCTTTCCAACTGACATAACTTTCCACCCTACCCCCAACAGATCATGCAAAAGTCAACTGTCAACAGAGGTCAAAAGTTCAGCACTGTATAAAACACTGCTCCTCAACAAATTTAGACTATGCATAAGCACTTACTTATAAGTACCAATAAAGCAAAGACGTCTCATTACAAGCAACAAAGATATAAACACATAAACTTGACAAATATCTGTAAAAGATTTATTTTTAATACATTTTTCTTGCTTACGTACACTTATGGAACAACTTTCAAAATTCGCACTGTACGCACACAATAAATATACCGTAAAATTT
This sequence comes from Lissotriton vulgaris, assembly GCF_964263255.1. NCBI lineage: Eukaryota > Metazoa > Chordata > Amphibia > Caudata > Salamandridae > Lissotriton > Lissotriton vulgaris. The sequence goes on from NW_028246874.1 coordinate 181,845, forward strand.
ATAAATAGCATACATCACTCATTTTTTACAATCATCGGACAACCCATCCACCAAGCCTCAAATATAACGTTCAAGACCGTAGGTAGAGCCCCAAATCCACCACGGTACCAGCCGGCTCCCTGCATCATTCGGGAGCCGGCATTGCTATTCCTCACAGAGAGCAGCTTACATGCTTCCATTCTAATTTCAAACATGATTTCAACAGTTTGATATACATTTTATAAAATAATATAGTACTACACGCTAAAGCAGAAAAGTAAGCACAATTATGATAGAATACAAAATAGAAAAAAATATATATATACTTCTACACTCAACAAACTTGTAACCAGAGTACACAGTTTAATTTAAAAAACACCCTACCACAACTAGTTTTTCAAATGCATTGTACAATAAAATGAGTCACAAAATAGGTTACGTACATGGTGACTCTATAACGTCACATAGAAAAAAGAAGGCCACTCTTACACTACCAGGAAAACACAACAAAAGTACAAGGCCCAAACTTCCATTGTAGTGATTTCTTAGTTGCAGGTCTAGTTGTTAGATCGACACACACACTCCCTCATGGCTGGTATACACCCACACCACACCCATTCAGCGCATCCGTCACTACACATGTGACCCTATCTATAAAAAAGACGGAGCGCACGTGTTGTACGCCATTTTAGAGTTGTTCCCAAAACACCGAACAAAGGGCCCACTACTACATGCGTGGCCTCTTTGGTCACTGAGTTAGTAGTGCCCGAAGCACTGAGCGGGTGAAGAACCTGCGATGATGATGATGATGGGAGTACGAGTATGTCGTGAGCCATAGAGGTATCAAGACTCGGCAACACATATGAGACTTCTTTGTTGAAGATCGTGACTACGTCATGAAGAAACTCGTTTCCACAAAAGGTGAGCAGTGACACTTGAGTATGCATCAGAAGGAGTCAAAGAGTTGTAGCTGACTACATACAAAAATGCGACTTAATATTTTAGACGAACGCACTGCTATATAATGTATTAATTTACATATTAATTTTTTTTTCCCAATAGCAGTAACGTTTTTATAATCGCTGAAATATCCGGAATATATTTAGAATACAAACAGACATATTATCAAGGACCGGTGTTCAAATTATCGCTGTTTTATGTGCAGTTAACTGCTGATAAAGCGATGATAATGGGCTTGATAATATGCTCTTGTGAATTCCTATATCACCCCAGGTTCTTGTGTTAACCTGGGCTGCTATAGGAATTCACAAGGGCATACTACCAAGCCCATTAGCGCTGCTTTATTGACAGTTTCCTGCCGATAAAAGTGGCGCAGCTGCAACAGTCTAACTACAGAATATTAAGAACCTCCATTAAAATTCACTTTTGACAGTAGTTACGCAACTCAGTTTACGATGACTAATCAAAATGTCCTTTGGTTTCCTTCACCAAACATCCTTCAGAAGCAACCACAGCCTATCGACCAACAGCAATGGTATTGTCTGCAACGTATTGAATATACTTTGACGTATAGAAGCAGAGTTAAAGTCGAGTGGTGAACTCCGGTGGCCGCACTGTTTATACAAGGTAAGCACAGCAGCCTACATATACAATGCCTTCATAGCAATCCATTAGAAATAATTCGGCATATTTACAATGCCGTTATGCCACTTTTGTGTCAGTAACGCAGTAGGCACTTCCATATAGACACCACTTGAACGCGGCACTATAACAAGTGAAATGTACCAGGTACACTGCACTCGTAAAACTGTAGTGTTACCTTTATTTGTGAAAGGAGAGAGGGCCATAATATCATGCCTGGGCCACAAAATTATAGCCACTTTATCGGCAGGAAACTGCCGCTAAAGTGGCGATAATGGGTTTGATAACATGCTCTATGGAATTCCAATCGAAGCTCATGTTAGAAGAGAAGGACATCTAACATGAGCTTCGATTGGAATTCCATAGAGCATATTATCAAACCCATTATTGCCACTTTAGCGGCACTTTCCTGCCGATAAAGTGGCGATAATTTTGTCCCCCAGGCTTGATAATATGGCCCAGAGTGCGTAGTGTATAGCAGCTTCTCTGTAAAATCAGATATGTTACAACAGTCTGACAAACAGATCCACAATGTTATTATGCCACTTTGGAGTCACTTTTAACATGGGTAAAGTGACGCAAGGAGCTTATAAATCTACGTCTGACTTTTCAAGAAAAAATCTCAACTCCAGACTCTGCAACACAGTTTTAATGTTGTTTTCTCTCTGACTCTCTGTGACATCATTTCTCTTTTAAACTTATAGACAATGCTGTCTACTTGGACGTGTAGAAGAACAGCCCAACTGAAGTTGTCTGAATTGTTTAGACGCAGTGTTTATACAACGGTAAGCACAGAGCCCTAAATCTACAAAGACTTCATAGCAATGCATTAGAAATAAGTCGGCATGACGGGCGTCAGTAACGCAGTAGGCACTTCCATATAGACACCACTTGAACGCAGCACTATAACAAGTGAAATGTACCAGGTACACTGCACTCGTAAAACTGTAGTGTTACCTTTATTTGTGAAAGGAGAGAGGGCCATAATATCAAGCCCGGGCAACAAAATTATCGCCCCTTTATCGGCAGGAAAGTGCCGCTAAAGTGGCGATAATGGGTTTGATAATATGCGCTATGGAATTCCAATTGAAGCTCATGTTAGATGCGAAGGACATCTAACATGAGCTTCAATTATGGCCCAGAGTGCGTAGTGTACAACAGCTTCTCTGTAAAATCTATAATTACCTCCGAGCAGTGACAACAGATAGGTTACAACAGTCTGACAAACAGATCCACAACCTTATTACGCCACTTTTGAGTCACTTTTAACATGGGTAAAATGATGCAAGGAGCTTGTAAATCTACGTCTGACTTTTCAAGAAAAAATCTTAACTCCAGACTCTGCGACACAGTTTTAATGTTGTTTTCTCTCTCTTTCTCTCTCTCACTCTCTGTGACATAATTTCTCTTTCTCTCTTAAACTTATATACATTGCTGTCTGCTTGGACGTGTAGAAGAATTGTACAAAACAAGTTGTGAATTCAACTGGCCGGAGAGTTTGTCCACAGTGTTTATACAACGGTAAGCACAGAGGCCTAGATCTACAAAGCCTTCAAAGGAATGCATTAGAAATAAGTCGGCATAACGGGAGTCAGTAACGCAGTAGACACTTCCATATAGACACCACTTGAACGTGGCAGTATAACAGAACTGATATGTACGAGGCACACTGCACACGTAAAACCGCAGTTACCAAAACTTGTAATGCTTCAGCTCATTTACTCACATCTACATAATTCTTAACTCAAATTTTCTTTTTTGTTTTGCAGATTACCAATCGGACATCTTTTGGAGTCTATTTAACAATTTGTTTTTAATATTGTTTGTTGTTAACCTTATTTTTCTAATTGCTTCAGATATATTTATAATTCAGTTTCGTTTACATTTATTGATTCAATAAAAGTTCATTTAAAAAAACGACATACTTCTTTTATTATGTGGGGGAGGGGTATGACGGTCCACAATAAAAATAATGTTGAAATACTATAGTAAGATATTCAAAACTAGGATTGAAAACTACTGAGTTCTAAGTAACAGATATAATAAAAATAACGGTGAAAAACTACTAAAATGGTGGTGGACGGAGTACGTAATCAACGTTTGGCACCTCGGCACTACCTTTCAAATAAATATAGAAAAAATATGATTATTAATATATTGCAAAAGTACAGCAGCGGATGACACACACGACCCGGGAAAAGAAAGCGATAAATTTAGTACCTGAAATAAAGAAAGGTTTGCTTGTTGAACTTGAAGAAAAAGAAAAAAAATGGGCTTCGAAAAGAGGCTACGCATCCGTAGAGTACAACTGCTAAACAAAAAAAAGGAAAGTTTTACATACTATCATAAAAATGAAGGGGCATATTATCAACAAAAGGCAATACATTATCGCCGCTTTTATCGGCAGGAAACTGCCGATAAAGCGGCGATAATGGGCTTGATAATAGGCCCTTGTTAATTCCCATAGAAACCTATGTTCTGGTGTTAACATGGGCTTCTATTGGAAATAACAAGGCCGTATTATCAAGCCCATTATCGCCGCTTAATTGCCAGTTTCCTGCCGACAAAAGCGCCGATAATGTATCGCCTTTTGTTGATAATATGGCCCATTGCTCTTTTTTGACCAGTAAACTTAGGTGCATATTATCAAGGACCGGTGTTAAAATTATCACCGTTTTATTGCCAAGAAACTGCTGATAAAACGGCGATAATGAGCTTGATAATACGGCCTTGTTATTTCCCATAGAAGCCCATGTTAACACCAGAACAAAGGCTTCTCTGGGAATTAACAAGGACGTATTATCAAGCCCACCCTCCCAACATTAATAAAAAACCCCAGACAATGCAGGTACCCGGAGCTGGAAGGTCATTTTATATATTACTGCTCTAGAAAGGTGGCGTTCCCCGCGATGTGTATGGGGAGAGAGAAAGAGACAGTTCAAAACATATATTTTTTTTAAAAACACCTGAGGCGTGCCGCTCCCCGGGACTGCGGGGAGTAGGACCTTAACCCCCCCGCAGACTTCAAAATAAAAACAGAGGAGTGCCGTTCCCCAGTGCTCCGGGCACCTTACAAGCTCCCATTATGCAAAAAAATTGTCCCCGTAATTTGCCCCCCCCCGAGACCGAATGAATAAAACAGCCTTTATTTTGTGGGGGAGGTGTATGACGGTCCACAATAAAAAATAATGTTGAAATACTATAGTAAGATATTCAAGAATAGGATTGAAAACTATTGAGTTCTAAGTAACAGATATAATAAAAATAACTGTGAAAAACGACTAAAATGGCAGTGGACGGAGTACGTAATCAACGTTTGGCACTACCTTTCAAATAAATATAGAAAAAATATGATTATTAATATATTACAAAAGTACAGCAGCGGATAGCACACACGACCCGGGAAAAGAAAGCGACAAATTTACTACCTGAAATAAAGAAATGTTTGCTTGTTGAACTTGAAGAAAAAGAAAAAACGTGGGCTTCGAAAAGAGGCTGTACATGCGTAGAGTACAACTGCTACACAAAAAATGGAACATTTTACATACTATCATAGAAATGAAGAGGCATATAATCAACAAAAGGCGATACATTATTGTCGCTTTTATCAGCAGGAAACGCGTGACCAAGAAGAAAGTCGAAACGCGCTGCTGTGCAGTCTTTGTATGAATAAATTACCTGCAAACCCATTCAAGGCGTCCGTGAGATCTTTCTGGATTGGAAATTGCTATTTGTAATAGTTTACAGGGCTGCCGGTTCCCTGATCACGGACCGCCCTATCTGACGGCCTCTTTCATTACCGGAGTTGCTGTTTATATATATATTCACAGAAAAAACCATAGGTTATAGACCATATATAGTTAGGAATTAGCTTTTACAAAACCTTGAAAATTCACTGAAAAAAACATAGGTTATAGACCATATATAGTTAGGAATTAGCATTTACAAAACCTTATTTTATTTGCACAAAACCATTGAAATTCCATATATAGTTAGTTGCACTAACTATATATCGCGGACCCGCAATCCACTGCTAATGATGTCACATATTACATCATTCATGACATGGTCAGTGACATCACTGATGACATAACTGATGACATCTCAAATGACATCACTGATGACATCACTGATGACATCACTGATGACAACACCCAGTGACTGTATGTTTCTGTAAAGTTAAAATATGTCTTACATATTGAAGAATGAGTGGATGTATAAGTGTCTGGATGAAGGATTTAGTAGGTGCATGACTGACTGTATGAGAGAATGATTAAATGTGTCTCACTGAGTGCATGGGTTAGTGATTAAAGTGTCTTAATTTGGCAATCATTATTTATGTTGTTCTGTAAACTGCTGCATGTTTAAATCAGTAGCTATATCAGTAACTATATGGGTTATTGAATGGTTGCCCAAGTATTTGTATGGGAGACTGAGTATGTGTGTGGGTGGCTGGGAGGTGTATAACTCTGTGCATAGATGTGTGAGCCGTTGATTCCCTAGGTGTATGGGTTCAAAAGTGCATGTAGAAACAGCTGTATGGACAGTTGACTGTGTGCATGAGTATATTGGTGAGTGAATGGATATCTCAGTGCTACATGTCAAAGTAAGTACATATGTAAAACACACTCCATGTGAGAGTTGACATATATAAATAACTGAACATAAGAGCCAGTGAATGTGAGAGTGGCTGTATGAATCATTGTGAACTTGTATCAAGGATTGTATAAGAGAGTAAATATGTGTTAGTATATGTTTGAATAAGTAAGGTGTGTATAACTGTATAGTTGAGGAAATGGAGATGTGATTGATTCTTTGCATGACTGACTAGGTGTGTGAGTAACTCCATGGATGTGTGACAGTCTGTGAGTGCCTGTTTACACTGAGTGTATCTAAGGTTATATTAGAGTCTGAAGATGTATTATCACATAAATGATATCATCAGTGATGTAATCAGTAATGTCAAATGAGATGTCAGTGATGTCATCAGTGATGTCATTTGAGATGTCATCAGTGATGTCATCAGTGATGTCATTTGAGATGTCATCAGTGATGTCATCAGTGATGTCACTGACCATGTCATGAATGATGTAATATGTGACATCATTAGCAGTGGATTGCGGGTCCGCGATATATAGTTAGTGCAACTAACTATATATGGAATTTCAATGGTTTTGTGCCAATAAAATAAGGTTTTGTAAATGCTAATCCCTAACTATATATGGTCTATAACCTATGTTTTTTTCAGTGAATTTTCAAGGTTTTGTAAATGCTAATTCCTAACTATATATGATCTATAACCTATGGTTTTTTCTGTGAATTTCATTGGTTTTTTAAAAGCTAATATCTATAGCTGTAAAATATATTCTTTATTAAGTGACGTATCACGTAGCCCGTGAGACGCCTCATGATGCATCGCATAACCGTGACGTATCGTCTCTGCAGCGCAAACCAAACCCAAAACGTAAGCGCGCCAGAACACGCTTAAAGATATATATATTTTTTTTTAACCTTAATTAGACAAAATCCACACGTGCACATATCACAAACGTTCAAAAAACACAATATGTTGGACTCCCGTTACGCTGCCGGTTAGCTGCCCGGTTAACGTACCAGGAAGCACCTTTACCGCGAAAAATCGAAATTTTTTTTTTCTTTTGCCCCGCAGGGAACTTTAATAGCCCCCTCATCAATCCTAGGGGTTCATGAGGGGTCTGCCTTACCCCTTTCATTCATTTACACCTTTTTTTTTTCCACCTCTTGTCTCCCGATCCCACAGAGAGACAAGATGGCGGCCGCTCCAGACTGTTTACAATGTTAACAGCCAATCAGCTTCTCCTCAGACTCCCGTTACACTGCCGGTTAGCTTCCCGGTTAGCTGCCCGGTTAGTTGCCCGGTTCGCGTACCAAGACGCGTCTCTACGGCGAAAAAATCGGATTTTTTTTTTTTTTTTGGGGCCCCGCGTGGCTCTATAATATCCCACTCATCAATCCTAGGGAGTCAGAAGGGGTCTACCTTGCCCCCTTTCCTTCATTTCCCCCTTTGTTTTGGCCTCCTCTTGTCTCTCGATCCTACCGAGAGACAAGATGGCGGCCGCTCCGGACTGTTTAGAATGTTGACAGACACCAGAGAGCCAATCAGCTTCGCATCGCAAAGTTCCGTTACGCGAAAAGTACGCGAACCGGAGCGCTGCCCGGAGCGCTGTTACAGATATATATCTTATTTTAAACGTTAATTTCTCAAAATCCACTGAAGCACATATATTGAGACCTAGCAAAGGCACATCGGGCTAACAGTCCCTACAATTTTGCCAAGTTTCGTGCAAATCCATTCAGCCGTTCGAGCTAAAAGTGAGGCCAACCGCCCTATGGAAAAATGAATAGGAAAAACGCGTTTTGGGACCCCCCTTTTTTCTCGGCCCCCCCTTGACGACCCCCCCCAAATTTTCAGGGGCTGCTCAGAAACAAAATGTGCCATTTTCCTGAAAATTTCAGCCGATTCCGTCCACAAACGCCAAAGTTATTAGACAGACTGTTTACAATGTTGACAGCCAATCAGCTTCTCCTCAGACTCCCGTTACACTGCCGGTTAGCTTCCCGGTTAGCTGCGCAGTTCGCGTACCAAGACGCGTCTCTACGGCGAAAAAATCGGAATTTTTTTTTTTTTTTTTGGGCCCCGCGTGGCTCTATAATATCCCCCTCATCAATCCTAGGGGGTCAGAAGGGGTCTACCTTGCCCCCTTTCCTTCATTTCCCCCTTTGTTTTGGCCTCCTCTTGTCTCTCGATCCTACCGAGAGACAAGATGGCGGCCGCTCCGGACTGTTTAGAATGTTGACAGACACGGGAGAGCCAATCAGCTTCGCATCGCAAAGTTCCGTTACGCGAAAAGTACGCGAACCGGAGCGCTGCCCGGAGCGCTGTTACAGATATATATCTTATTTTAAATGTTAATTTCTCAAAATCCACTGAAGCACATATATTGAGACCTAGCAAAGGCACATCGGGCTAACAGTCCCTACAATTTTGCCAAGTTTCGTGCAAATCCATTCAGCCGATCGAGCTAAAAGTGAGGCCAACCGCCCTATGGAAAAATGAATGGGAAAAACGTGTGTTGGGACCCCCCTTTTTTCTCGGCCCCCCCTTGACGACCCCCCCCAAATTTTCAGGGGCTGCTCAGAAACAAAATGTGCCATTTTCCTGAAAATTTCAGCCGATTCCGTCCACAAACGCCAAAGTTATTAGACATAGAATTTTCAAAAGTTCCATAGAGAAAAAATCCTAACTATATATACCTACTGGCTAGAAAAGTTTTCTAAAATCCTTTTAACTTTTATATCATGGGTTATTATCTCTGTCTATTTAACATATGGATTTAAACCTGTTAATGAATTTTTCGAACTGTTGCTATTTCAAAACTGTTTGGAAAACAGACTAGGCTATCTTTTACTAGTAGTTTGTCCTCGCTGTCTATTATCACGAGGTGTATGTTGAAAAAAAGAGAAAAAAATGCACTTTTTTCACTGCTCAGCGGTTACTATTTAAAACGCAAGCATTTCCAACTCTGACTGTCTGTGAGCAAGGGCGGATGCCCGAAACGCGTCAGATTGCTTGGTTCAGCTTTTGAATAAAAATGTGTGCTTTATAACTACTGGATCCGCGTGATTTCCTGGGTCGCTGTGGTCGGAGCTTGGGAGATTACATTTGTTCGATATATATATATATGTATATAAATCATGGGTCTGCCTGGCAGATTGATCAGTGTTTCATGAACTTTCAGAGAAAATAT